>NC_041391.1:332124813-332137076 GCF_002162155.2 Triticum dicoccoides | reverse complement strand
CTAAAATCCTCAAATATTCCATTAGAAATCATACTAAATTTGCAGGGCATTTGGAGCACTTTTATTTTTGGGATATTTTTTATTGCACGGATAATTCAGAAAACAGACAGATAATACTATTTTTGCTTTATATATTCTAAGTAACAGAAAGTAAAAAGAGGGTACAGAAGGTTGTGCCTTCTAGTTTCATCCATCTCATGATCATCAAAATGAATCCACTAACAAGGTTGATCAAGTCTTGTTAACAAACTCATTCCAAATAACATGCAAACGGAGAAATTTCTAATAACACTAGGTTACCTCAATGGGGATATAAACATCCCCAACAATAAGAATATCATACTTTTTCTTAACAGTAGGAAGAGGAAATTCAAAACCTCAATAATGATAGTTGGAACTTTTCCAATAGAATTGATACTATGAACTTGAGGTTGTTTCCTCGGAAAGTGTACCGTATGCTCATTACCATTAACATGAAAAGTGACATTGCCTTTGTTGCAATCAATAACAGCCCCTGCAGTATTCAAAAAGGGTCTACCAAGGATAATCGACATACTATCGTCCTCAGGAATATCAAGAATAACAAAGTCAGTTAAGATAGTGACATTTGCAACCACAACAGGCACATCCTCACAAATACCGACAGGTATAGCAGTTGATTTATTGGTCATTTGCAAAGATATTTCAGTAGGTGTCAACTTATTCAATTCAAGTCTATGATATAAAGAGATAGGCATAACACTAACACCGGCTCCAAGATCACATAAAGCAGTTTTAACATAGTTTCTTTTAATGGAGCATGGTGCTACGTCTCGAGCTTGCGTTGGTTTTCCCCGAAGAGGAGAGGATGATGCAGCACAGTAGCGTAAGTATTTCCCTCAGTTCTTGAGAACCAAGGTATCAATCCAGTAGGAGGTCACGCGCAAGTCCCTCGTACCTGCACAACACGATAGCAACTCGCAACCAACGCTTAAGGGTTGTCAATCCCTTCACGGTCAATTACGAGAGTGAGATCTGATAGAGATAATATTTTTGGTATTTTTGATAGATAGATGCAAAGTAAAAAGTAAAGGCAAAGTAAAAACAAAGCAAGTAAATAAAGTGATATAGATTGATATGATGAGAATAGACCGAGGGGCCATAGGTTTCACCAGTGGCTTATCTCAAGAGCATAAGTATTCTACGGTGGGTGAACAAATTACTGTTGAGCAATTGACAGAATTGAGCATAGTTATGAGTATATCTAGGCAATGATCATGTATATAGGCATCACGTCCGGAACAAGTAGATCGAAACGATTCTGCATCTACTACTATTACTCCACTCATCGACCGCTATCCAGCATGCATCTAGAGTATTAAGTTAAAAACAGAGTAACGCTTTAAGCAAGATGACATGATGTAGAGGGATAAATTCATGCAATATGATAAAAAACCATCGTGTTATCCTCGATGGCAACAATACAATACGTACCTTGCAACTCTTTTCGTCACTGAGTAAGGACACCGCAAGATTGAACCCAAAGCCATGCACTTCTCCCATTGCAAGAACTACCAATCTAGTTGGCCAAGCCAAACGGATAATTCGAAGAGACTTGCAAAGATAACTCAATCATACATAAAAGAATTCAGAGAAGAATCAAATATTTTCCATAGATAATACTGGATCATAAACCCACAATTCATCGGTCTCAACAAACACACCGCAAAAAGAAGATTACATCGAAGAGATCTCCACAAGAGAGGGGGAGAACATTGTATTGATATCCAAAAAGAGAGAAGAAGCCATCTAGCTACTAGCTATGGACCCGAAGGTCTGAAGTAAACTACTCACACTTCATCGGAGGGGCTATGGTGATGATGTAGAAGCCCTCCATGGTGGATGCCCCCTCCGGCAGAGCTCCGGAACAGGCCCCAAGATGGGATCTCGTGGATACAGAAGTTTGTGACGATGGAATTAGGTTTTTTGGCTCCCCTTTGATCATACGGGGATACGTAGGTATATATAGGAGGAAGGAGTACGTCGGTGGAGCTCCGAGGGGCCCACGAGGTAGGGGGGCGCGCCCTCCACCCTCGTGACCTCCTCGGAAGCTTCTTGGAGTAGGGTCCAAGTCTCCTGGATCACGTTCGGTTGGAAAATCACGATCCCGAAGGTTTCATTCCATTTGGACTCCGTTTGATATTCTGTTTCTTCGAAATACTGAAAAAGGCAAAAAACAACAATTCTGGGCTGGGCCTCCGGTTAATAGGTTAGTCCCAAAAGTAATATAAAAGTGAAAAATAAAGCCCAATATAGTCCAAAACAGTAGATAAAGTAGCATGGAGCAATCAAAAATTATAGATACGTTGGAGACGTATCAGGCATCCCCAAGCTTAATTCCTGCTCGTCCTCGAGTAGGTAAATGATAAAAAAGAATTTTTGATGCGGAGTGATACTTTGGCATAATTTCAATGTAAATCTTCTTAATTGTGATATGAATATTCAGATCCGAAAGATTCAAGACAAAAGTTCATATTGACACAAAAATAGTAATACTTCAAGCATACTAATCAAAGCAATCATGTCTTCTTAAAATAACATGGCAAAAGAAAGTTCATCCCTACAAAATCATATAGTTAGGCTATGCTTCATTTTCGTCACACAAAGATGTTCCCAACTTCTATACCCCCGATGACAAGCCAAGCAATTGTTTCATACTTAAATAATCTCAAACTTTTTCAACCTTCACGCAATACATGAGCGTGAGCCATGGATATAGCACTATGGGTGGAATAGAATATGATGATGGGGATTGTGTGGAGAAGAAAAAAGGGGAAAGTCTCACATCAACAAGGCTAATCAATGAGCTATGGAGATGCCCATCGATTGATGTTAATGCAAGGAGTAGGGATTGCCATGCAGTGGATGCACTAGAGCTATGAATGCTCAACAAAACAAAACTAGTGGGTGTGCATCCAACTTGCTTGCTCATGAAGACCTAGGGTATTTTGAGGAAGCCCATCGTAGGAATATACAAGCCAAGTTCTATAATGAAAAATTCCCACTAGTATGAACAAGACAACTTAAGAGACTCACTATATGAAAAACATGGTGCTACTTTGAAGCACAATATATGAGACTCACTACATGAAGAACAAGGTGCTACTTTGAAGCACACGTGTGGAAAAAGAGATAGTAGCATTGCCCTTTTTTATTTTTTTATTTTTTTGGGCCTTTCTCTTTTTTTTGGCCTTTCTCTTTTTTTTATTTGGGCAATGCTCTAATGATGATCATCACACTTTCATTACAACATATGAATTACAACTCGATACTAGAACAAGATATGACTCTATATGAATGCCTCCGGCGGTGTACCGGGATGGTGCAATGAATCAAGAGTGACATGTATGAAAAATAGTGCAAGGTGGCTTTGCCACAAATACGATGTCAACTACAAGATCATGCAATGGCAATATGAAAAAAGTAATGCATGTCACGATGATGATGGTGGAAGTAGGGTCCAAGTCTCCTGGATCACGTTCGGTTGGAAAATCACGATCCCAAAGGTTTCATTCCCTTTGGACTCCGTTTGATATTCTGTTTCTTCGAAATACTGAAAAAGGCAAAAAACAGCAATTATGGGCTGGGCCTCCGGTTAATAGGTTAGTCCCAAAAGTAATATAAAAGTGAAAAATAAAGCCCAATATAGTCCAAAACAGTAGATAAAGTAGCATGGAGCAATCAAAAATTATAGATACGTTGGAGACGTATCACACGGTATAGTGGGTTCTCCTGGATCTCCAAGTTTCTTTGGTATTCCGCCTTTAAAAGTGTAATTAGAAAGCATGGTGGAAATTTTAGCTTCTGGTATCTTTCTTTTATTTGTAATGATATCCTTCATATATTCAGCATAAGGATTTACTTTAAGCATATCAGTTAAGCGCATACGTAAGAAAATAGGTCTAATCATTTCAGCAAAGCGCTCAAAATCCTCATCATCCTTTGTCTTGGATGGTTTAGGAGGAAAGGGCATGGGTTTCTGAACCCATGGTTCTCTTTCTTTACCGTGCTTCCTAGCAAAAAAGTCTCTTTTATCATAACATTGATTCTTTGATTGTGGGTTATCAAGATCAACAGCAGGTTCAGTCTCTACTTCATTATTATTGCTAGGTTGAGCATCAACATGAACATTATCATTAACATTATCAGTAGGTTCATGCTCATCACCAGATTGTGTTTCAGCATCAGAAATAGAAGTATCATTAGGATTCTTAGGTGTGTCTACAACAGGTTCACTAGAAGCATGCAAAGTCCTATCATTTTCCTTTTTCTTCTTTTCAGAAGAACTAGGTACCTCTAAATTATTTCTTTGAGAATCTTGCTCAATTCTCTTAGGGTGGCCTTCAAGATACAAAGGTTCCTGAGTCATTCTACCAGTTCTAGTAGCCACTCTAACAACAAAGTCATGTTTACTATTTAATTCATCAAGCAAATCACTTTGAGATTTAAGTACTTGTTCAGCTTGAGTAGTAACCATAGAAGCATATTTGCTAATGAGTTTAAGTTCACCTTTAACTCTAGCCATATAATCACTCAAGCGTCCTATCATGAAAGCATTACTCTTTAATTCTCTACCAACATAGGCATTAAAACTTTCTTGTCTAGCCATAAAGTCATCAAATTCATCTAAACATTGGCTATGAAATTTAGTAAACGGGATTTCAACTTTATCATATCTACTGAGAGAATTTACCTTTACTACCTGTGTCAGGTTATCAAGACAATGTCTTTCTTCAACAGGCGGTATATTAAGACCATATATTTCTTCAATAGGAGGTAAATTCTTAACATCTTCAGCTTTAATACATTTTTCTTTCATTGATTTCTTTGCCTCTTGCATATCTTCAGGACTGAGAAATAGAACACCCCTCTTCCTCGGAGTTGGTTTAGGAATAGGCTCAGGAGTTGGCTCAATTGGCTCAGGAATTGCCTCGGGAATTGGCTCAGGAAGAGTCCAATTATTTTCATTAGTCAACATATTATTCAATAACAATTCAGCTTGGTTGACTGTTCTTTCCCTGATAACAATTCAGTAGTCCTTGGAAGCATCGGTTAGTCCATTATAAAAAATATCAAGTATTTCGTTTTTCTTAAGAGGATGATCAGACAAAGCATTAAGTAATTTGAGAAGCCTCCCCCAAGCTTGTGGGAGACTCTCTTCTTCGATTTGCACAAAATTATATATTCCCCGCAAGGCAGAATGTTCCTTATGAGCAGGGAAATATTTAGCAGAGAAGTAATAAATCATATCCTGGGGACTACGCACACAACCAGGATCAAGAGAATTAAACCAAGTTTTAGCATCACCCTTTAATGAAAACGGAAATATCTTAAGGATATAATAATAGCGAGACTTCTCATCATTAGTAAACAGGGTGGCTATATCATTTAACTTGCTAAGATGTGCCACAACAGTTTCAGATTCATAGCCATAAAAAGGATCAGATTCAACCAAAGTAATTATCTTAGGATCAACAGAGAATTCATAATCCTTATCAATAACAAAGATATGTGAAGTAGCAAAAGCAGGGTCATATTTCATTCTAGCATTCAAAGTTTTCTGTTTAAGTTTAGCTAGTAACTTCTTAAGATCAGATCTATCATTGCAAGCAAAAAAGATCTCTAGAAGTTTCTTCATCCATAACATAACCCTCAGGAATAGCAGGCAGTTCATACTTAGGGGGAGAACCTTCATCATCACTATCTTCAATAATTTCATCTTCATTAAATTTTTTCTCTCTCACCCTAGCAAGTTGTTCATCAAGAAATTCACCTAATGGCAAAGTAGTATCAAGCACAGAAGTAGTTTCATCATAAGTATCATGCATAGCAGAAGTGGCATCATCAATAACATGCGACATATCAGAATTCATAGCAGTAGCAGGTTTAGGTGTCGCAAGCTTACTCATAACAGAAGGAGAATCTAGTGCAGAGCTAGATGGCAGTTCCTTCCCTCCCCTCGTAGTTGAGGGAAAAATCTTGGTTCTTGCGTTTTTCAAGTTCTTCATAGTGATCAGCAGATATAAATCCCAAGTGACTCAAAGAACAGAGCTATGCTCCCCGGCAACGGCGCCAGAAAATAGTCTTGATAACCCACAAGTATAGGGGATTGCAACAGTTTTCGAGGGTAGAGTATTCAACCCAAATTTATTGATTCGACACAAGGGGAGCCAAAGAATATTCTCAAGTATTAGCAGTTGAGTTGTGAATTCAACCACACCTGGATAACTTAGTATCTGTAGCAAAGTATTTTAGTCGAAAAGTAGTATGATAGTAATGGTAACAGTGACAAAAGTAAAGATAGCAGTTTTGTAGTAATTGTAACAGTAGCAACGAAAAAGTAAATAAGCAAAGCACAATATCTAAAAAGCTCGTAGGCATTGGATCAGTGATGGATAATTATGTCGGATGCGATTCCTCATGTAAGAGTTATAACATAGGGTGACAAAGAAATAGCTCCAGTTCATCAATGTGATGTAGGCATGTATTCCGAATATAGTCATACGTGCTTATGGAAAAGATCTTGCATGACATCTTTTGTCCTACCCTCCCGTGGCAGCGGGGTCCTAGTGGAAACTAAGGGATATTAAGGCCTCCTTTTAATAGAGAATCGGACCAAAGCATTAACACATATTGAATACATGAACTCCTCAAACTACGGTCATCACCGAGAAGTATCCCGATTATTGTCACTTCGGGGTTGTCGGATCATAACACATAATAGGTGACTATAGACTTGCAAGATAGGATCAAGAACACACATATATTCATGAAAACATAATAGGTTCAGATCTGAAATCATGGCACTCGGGCCCTAGTGACAAGCATTAAGCATAGCAAAGTCATAGCAACATCAATCTCAGAACATAGTGGATACTAGGGATCAGACACTAACAAAACTAACTTGATTAGATGGTAAATCTCATCCAACCCATCACCGTCCAGCAAGCCTACGATGGAATTACTCATGCACGGCGGTGAGCATCATGAAATTGGTGATGGAGGATGGTTGATGATGACGACAGCGACGAATCCCCCTCTCTAGAGCCCTGAACGGACTCCAAAACAGCCCTCCCGAGAGAGATTAGGGCTTGGTGGTGGCTCCGTATCATAAAACTCGATGTAACTTTCTCTCTGATTTTTTTCACCGCGAAACAGAATATATAGAGTTGGAGTTGAGGTCGGTGGAGTATCAGGGGGCCCACGAGATAGGGGGTGCGCCCAGGGTGAGGGGGCGCGCCCCCCACCCTCGTGGACAGGGTGTGGGCTCCCTGGCCTTAATTATTTTGCTAGTATTTTTTATATTTTCCAAAAGTTATCTCCGTGGATTGTTAGGTCATTCTGAGAACTTTTGTTTTCTGCACAATAAACAACACCATGGCAGTTCTGCTGAAAACAGCGTCAGTCCGGGTTAGTTTCATTCAAATCATGCAAGTTAGAGTCCAAAACAAGGGAAAAAGTGTTTGGAAAAGTAGATACGTTGGAGACGTATCAGCGATGCAGAGGATGATCTCAGACCACACACCATTACTAGTAGACTCGGGAGAAGCTACTCATATTGCAAACAAGAATGCTTTTTCTTTCAAACTAGGTTGGTTCGAGAAAAAAAACTTCTTGGAGATCATTGCACGCGAATGGGCAAAGCCGGTTAGTGGACGAACAAGTATTGAGAGATGGCAAAATAAGATCAGACATCTAAGACCGTTTTTGCGAGGTTGGGACAGAAACGAGAGTGGGATTTATAGGCAAGTAAAAGAGCGACTCACCCAATTAATAGAGGCGTTAGATTTAAAAGCTGAAGTTAACCTTCTTACGGTTGAGGAGCAGAGCTCAAAGTCCGAACCTGAGCAAGGCTTATGAGCTCTCCTTAGAGAAGAAGAGCTCAAGTGGGCATTGCGTGCTAAAGTGCTTAAGGTTGTCCAGGGGATGACAATACCCAATTCTTCCATATGATCGCAAATGGTAAACATAGGAAGAAGAGAATTATACAGCTTGAACAGGACGAGGGGACAATTGTGGGACATGAAAATCTCAGAGCGTATATCTCTAATTATTATAAACAACCTTTTGGGCCTCTATAAGCAAGCACGGTGTCCCTAAATGAATCGGCTATTAGAGATATTCCTCAGCTCCGGGCAGAGGAGAATGATATTCTATCGGCACTGTTTACCAAAAAAGAGGTTCTCGATGCTATCTCACAAATGAAACCGAATAAAGCATCGGGACTAGATGGGTTTCCAGTTGAATTCTATAGAAAATGTTGGCATATTATTAAAGATGATCTTATGCCTATGTTCCATGATTTTTTTAACGGCCATTTAGAGTTATTTCATCTTAACTCTGGTATGATTACATTGTTGCCAAAGAAAGAAGAGGCGGTTCGGATCGAACAATTCAGGCCAATATGTCTTCTTAACGCGAGTTTTAAAATATTCATGAAAGTGGGTACTAATAGATTAACACGGATTGCTCACTCTGTGGTACAACCAAGTCAGACAGCGTTCATGCCAGGACGACACATACTTGAAGGGGTGGTCGTTCTACATGAAATTCATTCGAAGAAGCTATATGGGTTATCTTCAAAGTGGATTTTGAGAAGGCATATGATAAAGTTAAGTGGTCTTTCCTTCAGCAGGCAATGCGCATGAAAGGATTTAGTGAGGCCTGGCAGAACCAAGTGGGTTCTCAGGTCCAGAAGGGTAGTGTAGGCATCAAGGTCAACGATGATATCGGTCATTACTTTCAGACACACAAGGGATTGAGACGAGGGGATTCCATGTCTCCTCTATTATTTAATATAGTGGCCGATATGTTAAACATTCTTATAGGCAGAGCCAAGCATAACGGTCAAGTGGAGGGTTTAATCCCTCATCTGGTCGATGGGGGCCTCTCCATTTTACAGTATGCTGACGACACTATTCTATTCATGGAACATGACATTGCAAAAGCGCGAAATATGAAACTCATTTTGTGTCTCTTTGAATTGTCTAGCCTAAAGATAAACTTTTACAAGAGCGAGTTGTTTTGCTTTGAAAGAGCCAAAGAAGAGCAAGACACTTATAGACAACTGTTCGGGTGTGAATTAGATTCTTTGCCATTCGGTTATTTGGGCATACCAATTCATCACCGTAAGTTATCTAATAAAGAATGGAAGTGCATCGAAGATCAAATTGAAAAAAATCTTAGTTGCTGGAAGAGCAACCTTATGTCGTATGGAGGTCGGATAGTGTTGATTAGCTCGGTACTTACTAGTATGTCGACGTTCCTGCTATCTTTCTTCGAGATTCCGAAAGGGGTGCGGCAGAGACTTGATTTCTTTAGATCTCGATTCTTCTGGCAGTCAGATGAGGCCAAGAGGAAATACCATCTAGCGCGATGGGATATCCTTTGCCGTCCCAAGGACCAGGGGGCCTAGGCATTGAGGACATGGAAATCAAGAATAAATGCCTTATGAGTAAATGTGATGCCCCCGATTCAATCATACACTAATCATGCACGCAAACGTGTACGATCAAGATCAGGGACTCACGAGAAGACATCACAACACAACTCTAAAAGTAAAATAAGTCATACAAGCATCATATTACAAGCCAGGGGCCTCGAGGGCTCGAATACAAGTGCTCATCATAAACGAGTCAGCGGAAGCAACAATATCTGAGTACAGACATAAGTTAAACAAGTTGCCATAAGATGGTTAGCACAAACTGGGATACAGATCGAAAGAGGCGCAGGCCTCCTGCCTGGGATCCTCCTAACTACTCCTGGTCATCGTCAGCGGCCTGCATGTAGTAGTAGGCACCTCCAATGTAGTAGGAGTCATCGTCGACGGTGGCGTCTGGCTCCTGGGCTCCAACGTCTGGTTGCGGCATCCGGGAAGAAGAGGGAAAAGGGGGAAAAGAGGGAGCAAAGCAACCGTGAGTACTCATCCAAAGTACTCGCAAGTAAGGATCTACACTACATATGCATGGGTATCTATGTAAATAGGCAATATCGGTGGACTAAACTGCAGAATGCAAGAATAATAGGGGGATAGCTAGTCCTATCAAAGACAACGCTTCTAGCAGCCTCCGTCTTGCAGCATGTAGAAGAGAGTAGAATGAAGTCCTCCAAGTAGCATCGCATAGCATAATCCTACCCGGCGATCCTCCCCTCGTCGCCCTATGGGAAAGCGATCACCGGGTTGTCTGTGGAACTTGTCTGGGTGTGTTTTATTAAGTATCCGGTTCTAGTTGTCATAAGGTCAAGGTACAACTCCGGGTCGTCCTTTTACCGAGGGACACGGCAATTCGAATAGATAAACTTCCCTGCAGGGGTGCACCACATTACCCAACATGCTCGATCCCCTTTGGCCGGACATACTTTCCTAGGTCATGCCCGTCCTCGGAAGATCAACACGTCGCAGCCCCACCTAGGCACAACAGAGAGGTCAGCACGCCGTTCTAAATCCTATGCGCGCAGGGGTCTGGGCCCATCGCCCATTGCACACCTGCACATTGCGTATGCGGCCGGTGAGCAGACCTAGCAACTTCATTACAAAGGAAGTTGCGTTCCGCGGTCCAACCCGGCACGCGCCGCTCAGTCGCTAACGTCAAGAAGGCTTCGGCTGATACCACGACGTTGAGTGCCCATAACTGTTCCCGCGTAGTTGGTTAGTGCGTATAGGCCAGTGGCCAGACTCAGATCAAATACCAAGATCTCGTTAAGCGTGTTATTATGAAGTAACCGCAGACGCCAACCAGGGCCAGGCCCACCTCTCGCCTAGGTGGTCTCAACCTGCCCTGTGGCTCCGCCACAAAGATCCACACAGAGGGCCGTCGGGACAAATGTCCTTTCAGCCCCCAATCCGTGAATCACTCGCGGGTACTCAACGAGCTGATCCGACTTTAGTCACCATCTGTATAGTATGTATATATGTATCATATATACCCGTGATCACCTCCCGAGTGATCACGGCCCAATAGTATAGCAAGGCAGACTGACAATAATGTAGGGCCAATGATGATAAACTAGCATCCTATACTAAGCATTTAGGATTGCGGGTAAGGTATCAACGACTTTAGCAACAATGACAGGCTATGTAACAGAATAGGAGTAACCGAACAGTAACATGCTACACTACTCTAATGCAAGCAGTAGAGAGATGAATAGGCGATATCTGGTGATCAAGGGGGGGCTTGCCTGGTTGCTCTGGCAAGAAGGACGGGTCGTCAACTCCGTAGTCGAACTCGGCAGCAGCAGCGTCGGTCTCGTAGTCTACCAGAGAGAAGAGGGGGAAGAAACAGTAAATACAATGCCAACATAAGCATGATGATGCATGACATGACAATGAGAGGTGTTAGGTGTGCCTTAATGCGATAGTAGGTGATACCGGCGAAAGGGGGAAACATCCGGGAAAGTATCCCCGGTGTTTCGCGTTTTCGAACAGATGAACCGGAGGTGAAATGTTGCAGTTTTCCTATGGTAGGGACGTGTGGCGGATGAACAGGCTGGGTATTCGGATTCGTCTCGTCGTTCTGAGCAACTTTCATGTACAAAGTTTTTCCATTCGAGCTACGATTTATTTTATATTAATTTTAATAGATTAAGTCATTTTTAGAATTTATTTAATTAATCTAAATCAACATTATCCAAAATAGTGTATGCTGACGTCATCATGACATCAGCAAGACGTCGACAGTCAACAGGGCATTGACTGGGTCAATCTGACGTGAGGGTCCCGCATGTCATTGACTGATTAATTAACTAACAGTTAATTAGGGTAATTAGTGATTAGATTAATCTAATTATGATTTAATCAAGTTAATTAATTCTTTAATTAATTAATTAATATTTTTATTATTGTTATCTTTTTTAATTCTTTTTTTAATAAAATGTTCCAGGGTGGGGCCCCTTGTCATAGGCCCCTAGGCCTAACGGGCGCAGCCCGAACGGACGGTGCGGGCGAAGCCGCCGCCTGCCCGGTAGCGGGGCGAGGCCGGAGCGGGGGTCGGGCAGGCGCGGCCGACGCATCCGGTCAGCGTGGGCGCAGCCGGGGCCGTGGTCCGGACCGTGGAGGACGCGGGCGGCGGACGGCGGAGTGCAACGGGCGCTCGTGTGGCCGGCCGCGGACGTCGCAGGGCGGAGGGCGAGCAGCGCGCGGTGGTGCCGGAGCACGACCAGGGGGTGTGAGTGGGGCGCACGACCCAGGCGTGGTGCGGGGAGGAGGTCGCGGCCCCGGGGCGGCA
>NC_041391.1:332070259-332124029 GCF_002162155.2 Triticum dicoccoides | reverse complement strand
TCAACGTGCAAGGACGAGGGGATCGGGAATCCTCCCGATCTAGATCCAATCGAGGGGGTGAAGTGGGGGAGCGAGTGGGGCGACGGAGGGGGGGACGGCTAGGGTTTCGGGGGTTATGGGGAGTGCGGGGGTGGCCGGCTGGGCTCTTGCCCAGTTGGGCTGGTGGCCTGCTGGGCCGAAGCTTGGGGGGTTGTTTCCCGTTTTTTGTTAGTCTTAGATTTAGTATTTTTTATTTTATTTTCTTTATTCCCTTTTCCACTTTAATTCATTTTAAGTATTTAGACATTTTCTAAAAATGTGTTTACTTCACCATATTTACCTATAAAATATTTGACACAGTCCGAGCATTTTAGTTTTGATGTTTGAAAACTTTCGTTGTTTGTCATATTTTGAATTTGATTTTTGGACCGGTTTTGAACTAACGAAAGATTAGCAACAGTAACGGAGGTGACGTGGCATTACTAGCAGAGTTCCACTGTAGCATAATTATCCGGACGTTACAGTAAATGGCTCTACAGGTTAGAGACAGAGCCGGAGGGTATGTGGGCACAGATTCTACGCAATAAGTATTTACAGTCGAAAACGCTTGCCGAGGTTACCGTGAGACCAACTGACTCGCCATTCTGGAAGGGACTCATGAGAACGAAGTTGTTCTTTTATAGGGTCAAATTCTTGGTTGGCAATGGAATGTCAACAAGATTTTGGGAGGATACGTGGTTAGGAGACATGCCCCTAGCTGTACAATATCCCATCCTTTACAACATTGTGCAACGTAAGGAGGATTATGTAGGCACAATATTTCAAATGATTCCCTTAAATATTCAGTTCAGACGTGTGTTAGTCGGTGTGAGATGGGAGGCCTGGGTGCACTTGGTTCGGAAATTGATAGACGTTCAATTATCTAACCAACCGGATTCGATGCACTAGAAGTTAGCTCGAAATGAGGTATTTACGGTTAAATCTTTCTACATGGGTCTGATTAATTCTGACGCAATCTTGCGATTGTTACATATTTGGAAGGTTAAGGTGCTCTTGCATATTAAAGTATTAATGTGGTTTGTTTACAAGCAAGTAATCCTCACCAAGGATAACTTAATATTGAGGCGATGGGTAGGTAGTTCATGTTGTTGTTTTTGTGATCATGATGAAACAATACAACATCTTTTCGTTGAATGCCCACTCGCCAAATTGCTTTGGAGAACGATCCATATAGCCTTTAACATTAATCCTCCAGTCGACATTGAATCGTTGTTTGGGACGTGGTTAGCTGGGGTTGAGCATATTATTGCGGCTCGTATTCGGATTGGAATATGTGCGCTTCTTCAGGCTATATGAAATTGTAGAAATGATATGATTTTTAACAGACAAAACACTTTATCTTTCTTGCAGGTTATCTTCAGAGCTACCGCATGGATCCGTACATGGTCCTTACTCACCCCTATGGACTCCAGAGAACCTTTGGTTACTGGGTGCAACCAGTAGGAGATGGTAGTATGGGTTATATTCAACCGGTTCGGATGGCGGTCGCAAAAAAGGATAGGAATCTAGGGAGCTTATCCTTTATATTGCCTTACCGGTTGAGATTTGAGCATGTTGTAGGACCTTGAAGTATGTCTAGAGGGGGGGTGATTAGACTACTTGACCAATAAAAACTTAACCTTTTCCCAATTTTAGAGTTTGCCAGATTTTAGCTATTTTAGGACAAGTCAAGCAATCATCACACAATTCAAGCAAGCATGCAAAGAGTATATAGGCAGCGGAAATTAAAGCATGCAACTTGCAAGAAAGTAAAGGGAAGGGTTTCGAGGATTCAAACGCAATTGGAGACACGGATGTTTTTGGCGTGGTTCCGATAGGTGGTGCTATCGTACATCCACGTTGATGGAGACTTCAACCCATGAAGGGTATGGCTGCGCGAGTCCACGGAGGGCTCCACCCACGAAGGGTCCACGAAGAAGCAACCTTGTCTATCCCACCATGGCCGTCGCCCATGAAGGACTTGCCTCACTAGCGGTAGATCTTCACGAAGTAGGCGATCTCCTTGCCCTTACAAACTCCTTGGTTTAACTCCACAATCTTGTCGGAGGCTCCCAAGTGACACCTAGCCAATCTAGGAGACACCACTCTCCAAGAAGTAAAAAAAATGGTGTGTTGATGATGAACTCCTTGCTCTTGTGCTTCAAATGATAGTCTCCCCAACACTCAACTCTCTCTCATAGGTTTTGGATCTGGTGGAAAGAGGATTTGAGTGGAAAACAACTTGGGGAAGGCTAGAGATCAAGATTCATATGGTAGGAATGGAATATCTTGGCATCAACACATGAGTAGGTGGTTCTCTCTCAGAAATGGTAAGTTGGAAGTGTAGGTTCGTTCTGATGGCTCTCTCCACGAATGAAGAGGAGGTGGAGGGGTATATATAGCCTCCACACAAAATCTAACCGTTACACACAATTTACTAAACTCGGTGGGACCGAATTGTTAAACTCGGTCGGACCGATTTAGTAAACCTAGTGACCGTTAGTGATTTTCGGTGGGACTGACATGCATCTCGGTGAGACCGATTCGGTTAGGGTTAGGGCATAACGTAATCTCGGTAAGACCGATTACGCAAACTCGGTGAGACCGATTTGATAAAAAGCTTTCCAGAGAGTTGGTCAGGTAAACTCGGTGGTACCGATTTGCTCTTTTCGGTGAGACCGAAATGTTACAAAAAGGAAACAGAGAGTTTACATTGCAATCTCGGTGGGACCGATCACTCACTTCGGTTAGACCGAAACGTTACGAAGGGAAACAGAGAGATTACAATCCCATCTCGGTGAGACCGCGATCCCTATCGGTAAGACCGATTTGCTTAGGGTTTGTGGCAGTGGCTATGACTTTTGGAATCGGTGGCGCCGGATAGGAAGAATCGGTGTGATCGATTTTGGCTTTGGGTTTAGGTCATTTGTGGATGTGGGAAAGTAGTTGAGTGTTTTGGAGCATATCACTAAGCACATGAAGCAAGAGGCTCATTAAGCAACACCTCATCCCTCCTTGATAGTATTGGATTTTCCTATACTAAAATGTAAAATGAAGAGTCTTGAGCTTTTGAGCTTGAGCCAATCCTTTGCCCTTAGTATTTTGAGGGATCCACTTTCATCATCCATGCCATGCCATTCATTGAGCTTTCCTTAAATAATAGTCTTGGAATAGCATTAGCTCAATGAGCTATATGTTGTTCTCAATTACCAAAACCACCTAGGGATAGTTGCACTTTCAATCTCCCCCTTTTTGGTAATTGATGACAACATATAGATCAAAGCTTCGACAAATGATAATAAGATTGAATAACATCGTCGCTTTGAGAAGTATGTGATAAGCAAGAGCTCCCCCTAAATTTGTGCATGGGTTAAGATTTGCTTTGGACTGCAAATGCACAATGAATTAGGCTCATGGGTTACTCTTCCATGTCACATACATCTTGGTGGAGCGCTCAAAATAATAAACAATGAATACATGCACTCATCACCAAGCATAGTGAGTGATCACATAAGATAGATAGGATAATACCAAGCATGCATAAGTGTAGCTTATGATCAAACACATGATCATCATTGTCTCACAAGCATAGTATCTCAACCAAAAGCAAACAAAGTTTAAAGACCACCTAATAAAGCAAGAGAGAACAAAAGCAACACTCTCTCTCTCTCGAAGCCTATGATCTATACATTTTTCTCCCCGTTTGGCAACAAGTTACCAAAAAGTTCATAGAAAATGCATAGTGCTAGATCGACTCTCAGGCTTGATCTTCTGGTGGTGGTGTCCTGATGACTCCTTGGACGAAGGCTTCAGTTGAAGTAGAGGGTGCTGGAGTGGATGCTGGAGCTTGTTGCACTGGAACTGTAGGGGCAGTAGCTGGTGCTGAAGTTGTTGCTCTAGTGTCTGTCGCTGGCACTGCAACTGACCTCTGGGCTTTGGGTACTCTGGCAAACACATTTCTGGTAGTCTTGCCCTCCTTCTCCTGCATGTCCTCCTGCAACTGCTCTACAACTGACTGAATCTCAGTTACTTTAACATCAAGGTCATGGGATTTGAGTTCCATGATTCTCTCAAGGCTCTCCTGATTCTGAGTGAGGGTGGCCAGTCCTTTCTCAATCCTCAGTGTAGATGATATCAAGTAACCAAGCTGCTCCTGTTTGGTTTTCAAGAAATATTCAGATGCCTCCTCTTGAGTTGGCATCTTGGCAGCCTTCTCCTTCTTTGCCTTCTCCTTCTTCTCCTGAGCTTGAACTGATGATGGGTCATTATCATTCATGACAACCTCATTGTCCTCAGAGTCTGGATAAAGTGGAAAGTGTTCCTTATCCAATTGATATTTCCCTGTGCCCATCTTTGAGTTGATCAATTCCTGAATCTGAGGTGCATATCCACAGCTCCTCTTCTGATCTGCTGCAGTCCTCTTGATTGTTTCAATGATTAGGCTCATGACTTTGAACTTTTGTGGCACATCAAACACATGCAGCATGTTGATGGCATGTCTTCTGATCATGTTATGGTCACCAGACTTGGGCAACAAAGTGTGCCTCATAATCCAATTGATGGTTGGCAATCCTGACAGCAGAAAGTGAACTGATCCAAACTTGTGAGTCTCTACTGTCTTGTCTGGAATTTCCTTGTACATGTGAGCCATTGAATTGTGACCCAACTTCTTCTTTGCATAAATGTCTAGGTCATCCTCATTTTCCTTGGGGGCATTTCTCAGACTTGCCCATTCTTCAACAGTGGATTGGTACCTTGTACCTTCAGACATCCAAACAATTCTACCATCTGGGTAAAAATGTGATGTGGACTAGAACAGCATGATAAGCTCATCATTCTAGTTGGTGAACTTCTGTCCAACAAAATCAACAACTCCACAAGCAACAAAGCTTTCTTGCACTCTAGGATAGTGCTGCTCATTGTCCTTGATGTAGGTCCAGTCGACCCACCTCATGTCACAGACTATGGGCTTCTTATCCAACAGAATTGTTTCATAAAAGTCCTGATGTTCCTTTGTATGGAACCTGTAGTCAACAGCAGTTCTTCTTCTTGAAGCATATGGATCTTCCATCCTCCACAGTCTCAGCCCTAAATCCTTCCTGATTCTCATGTCCTCAGCCATAGGATGGGCATCATTGTGGTCTGGTATCTTGGGCTTGAGCTTTCTTAGGACCTGTCCTTCTTCATCTTCATCTTCAGCAACATTGGACACTGGGACCTTGTTCTTCTCAGCAGCTGGAATACTCCTAGTATTCCTCTTTGGAACTTACTTGGCCTTGGAGGCAGCCTTGGGTGCTTCCTTGGGCTTGGATGTTGCAGCCCCTGATCTGATTACATCACCCATAAGCTTAGGTGCCTTAGGTGCTGGTGCAGCATCCTCTTCCTCTTCATCAGAATCTCTTCTCATAGAGGGCTTTCCAAGGACCTTGGCAGTTGTGGTTCTTGCTCTCTTCTTTTTCTTGTCCTGATCACCATCATCCTCTGATTCAATTGTGAACTTCGTAGTTTCACCAGTGGGGACTTTCTGAGGTTTGGAAGAAGTGACTTTCTTCTCAAGTGCTTCTTTGGGTTGAGCCTGAGCTGGCACTTGAGTTGACTTTCTGGCCTTTGGCATTGGTGTCCTCTTGGCAGGAACTTTCTTCTTCAGACCTGGCTTAGTGCTATGTGCAGAGCCATATTCCTTCTTGAGCACCACTTTCTTGGAAGTGGCCTCATCTTCCTCAACTTTGTAATCTTCATCCTCAGAATCTGAAGTTCTTTTCCTCCTTTGCCTAGTTGTTGCCTTAGGCAAATTGCTAGGAGTACTTCTGCTCCCTTCATCTGTAGTTGAGGGACTAGTGCCCTCACTCAAGTCCATGTGCTCTTCTGACCTGTTCTGGCTGTCACTCTGATCTGACATACTGCAAAAGCTGACTGCTGACCCTGTGAAGAGTTATAGATGAGATAGAATAGATGAGCATCACAAAATGCAGAGATTTTTGCAAAAAATGATTCAAAAGTTCAGTTTTAGTTTTCCACAGAAAGCATTTCGGATTAACCGATTTTCAAACTCGGTGATACCGAAGCAGTTTTGGGACCTAAACTGATGATCTCGGTTGGACCGAGTCACAGTTTGGTGGCACCGAGACTGCTAGGGTTTCACAGAATCCTCAAATTGGTCGCACCGATTAGTAATTCTCAGTCAGACCGAGAGTCACTAGTGCAATAGCATAAGCCAAATCGGTGAGACCGAGTTTTTCAACTCGATGGGTCCGAGATGGTTTCGGCAGAAACCTAACCCTAAAAATTTGAATCTCATCTAATCTATGGATTTCTTTGGCTGGATAGAAGAGTTTCAATCGTGGCAAAATTCAATAAAAATACAATGTGCTTGGAATCAGATGTGGATAGCACAAAGATCAAGTCCATACCCTAACTTGGCGGTGGACTTGCTACGGTGACAACGGTGGGGACAAAATCCGTTGACGGCGGCGGAGACCAGTGAAAGGAGGCTGCTGGCGACGAGGAGACGATCCGGAGACCTCCGATGGCAGAGCGAGCTATTGCGCGGGCGAAGGGTTTCGGAGAAATTTCCAAAATTTTGCTCATGGCTATATATAGCCCGACCCTGTCGATGTGACCGAGTGGAACAACTCGGTGGCACCGAGATGCATAACTGTGTTCAGTTATAGCAAATCGGTGAGACCGAAAAGTTCAAATCGGTTGCACCGAGATTGAAAACACAGATCAACTTGGTGATCTCGGTAGGACCGAAATGGAGGAATCGGTCTGACCGAGAATCACAAAGAGGTTTTGGAAGTTTAAGTCTATGACGAATCAGGGACTCCGAGTGCTCCTCACACAGAGTGGTTCGAATTTGACTTGATCAAATTTTGTGATGTAGCATGAATAGAGTTTGAGATGAGAAAAGCATAGATAGCTAAAGAAGGTTCTTAGGCATTCTTGTCCATCCACTTGGCTAAAAGAAAAGAACCCAAACAATCAAAACAACAAGTGGATGTCCTTTAATGAGTAAATTATGCACCAACATGCTCACACAATAAGATGGCAAATGAAATATGTGGCAAAGCATGCACAACCAATTCTAGCATCTATCAAACAATTGGCGATGACTAGGTCATCTATATATGAGTATATTGACTTAGGAGTCAAATGAGAACATTTGATCATAGGTCATACTCATCCTTTAAGCTCAAGTGGGGTTACCACTTTTACATAATGCATTGATGTGTTCACACCATTAGAGTTGCTTTGACTCAATTCTTAGAGTTAAGCTCCCCCTAGATGTGAGATTCCCCCTTAGAGGGATGAACTAACCTTGGGTTTTATCGATGATGACTTCATGTAGGTGTTGAAGATGTGGATGCTCAATTTTGGTGTAGATCATTTGGAGCAATCCTTTGGAGTGAGTTGCACTTTCAACTTACCTACATGGGTTAGTCCCACAAGGAACAAACAAGAATATCCATAGAGATAGAGTGATGCACACACAAGATGATGTCCATGAAATCATTAGGTTACCTTGTCCCTTGCCTTACCAACATGAGGGTTTGTGACTCCTTGAACTAGTGCAAGATGTGGAGGTTGATTGCACTTGTTCTTCCCAAAATGATATGAGTGAAGAGTGTTGGCGGAGTCACCCTCAAGAACTCTCTAGTTCTTCTTCTTCGGGATCCACATCATCTTGATGGGAATCCTTGGAGTTGTAGTTGTACTTGATGAAGTCTTGGGGACCCACTTGAACGAGGCTTTAGGTGCTTCTTCAAATGCATCAAGCTCTTCTTGAAGCTTGTCCTTGCCTTTATTCTTGTGGTCTAGTGGTGGAAGATCATCTTGAGCTTGTGTTCCCTTGAAGGAAGTAGGATCATACTTCTCTTGTTGAGGAACAAACTTCGTCTTGGGGTATTGATCTTCTTCCCACTCAACTCCATTGGCATTGAACTTTCGTTCAAAACCAACACCTTGATTCTTCCGGTGCCTTCCTTGCTTGCGTACAATTTCCTCGAATTGCTTACTCCCGGCAAGGCTCTTGTAAACACCTTTCTCTATAATTCCCTTCAATAAGCTATTTTCTTGCTCAAGTGTAACTTGGCTAAGAGAATCATTAGTGGAATCAAGAGAACTACTAGAAGCAACAATATAGGATTTGACATTATTATTGTTACTACTAGAGGAAGTATCTTTCTTGTACTTGTTACTAGACTTGACTTGAGGCATGTAAGTAGATAAGAGTAAACGCTTGGCAATATAAGAAGAACTTTTCTTGCGGAGATCATCATTGATTGCTTTTAAGAACTCATGCTCTTGCTCAAGATTGAGCTTTTCAAAGCGTAACTTCTCATGAGCCCTTCTCGATGATCTTTGTAGATAGTTTCATGAGCTAACTTAAGAGAGTTTAGTTCTTTAGTTAGAAGCTCAATCTTCTCCTTATCATTGTCATTCGTTTTATCTTGATTAGCATGATTAATTGACGTTTCATCATAGTATTCATCACTAGAGTTGTCAACAAGTAAATCATCATCCACAAGCAAGTCATCTTCATCAGTATTGAAATCAACATACTCGGGATGTGTTACCTTTGGACCTTTGGCCATGAAGCATCTTCCAACACCTTCATTTGGTGAGTCAAATATGTCGTAGGAGTTGGTTGACACAAGTGCTAGGCCGGCAACACCTTCATCTTGAGTATATTCGGAGTCGGAGTGATAGCTTCTCTCGGAGTGATTGTCGGAGTCGGAGCCGGATACCCATTCACCAACATGAGCTTGATGTCTTCGTGTTGTGTAGCTCCTTGATGACTTCGTTTTGTGTAGCTCCTTGATGACTTATCCTTCCTTTCCGAATCCTTGCTTCTCCGTGAGGGTCTTCGTTCATAACGATCATCTCTACTCCTCCTCTCTCTTGGTGGTGATTCTTCTCTTTTGCTCCTTCTTCTTGGAGAATCTTCTCTTCTTTTGTAGGGTGTCGTACACTCATTGGAGTAGTGTCCGGGTCTCCCAGAATTGTAGCAATTGCGCTCTCGACTAGAAGATATTTTGTCATTGTAAGACCTTGACTTGGAGCTTCTTTCTTTGCTTCTACTCTTGTAGAATTTGTTGAAGTTCTTCACCATTAAGATCAGTTCTTCATTGAAGGTTGGTTTCTCACTTGATGATGTGGGGGCTTCACTTGAGGCTTTGTAAGCACCACTTGACTTGTTGTGAAGTTCCTCCTTATCCTTGAGTGACATCTCATGAGCAACAATTCTTCCAATGACTTCCGTTGGCTTGAGATCTTTGTAGTTTGGCATCATTTGAATCAATGTGCACACGGTATCGTACTTTCCATCCAATGCTCTTAGAATCTTCTTGATGATGAATTTGTCGGTCATCTCTTCACTCCCTAAGCCGGTAATCTCATTTGTGATAAGAGCAAGCCTAGAGTACATTTCAGCGACACCTTCACCATCCTTCATTTTGAACTTGTCAAGCTGACTTTGGAGCACATCCAACTTGGATTCCTTAACGGACTCGGTACCTTCATGCATATCAATCAAAGTATCCCAAATTTCCTTTGCATTCTCAAGACGGCTGATTTTGTTGAATTCTTCGGGGCACAATCCGTTGAAGATGATATCACAAGCTTGAGCGTTGTATTGCAGCATCTTCAATTCTTCCGCATTAGCTTCACGGTTCGGTTCTCTCCCATCAAAGAATTCACCTTGCAAGCCAATACTAATAATTGCCCAAACGGCGGGGTTATGTCCAAGAATATGCATTTTCATCTTATGCTTCCAACTAGCAAAATTAGTACCATCAAAGTAAGGACCTCTACGGTGATAATTTCCCTCGCTAGACGCCATACTCTCCTAGGTTGTGAAACCAAGGCTATGACCACCAAAAGCTATGGAAATCAAAGCAAATGGAGACCAAAGCTCTCGTACCACTTGTAGGACCTTGAAGTATGTCTAGAGGGGGGTGATTAGACTACTTGACCAATAAAAACTTAACCTTTTCCCAATTTTAGAGTTTGGCAGATTTTAGCTATTTTAGGACAAGTCAAGCAATCATCACACAATTCAAGCAAGCATGCAAAGAGTATACAGGCAGTGGAAAAATTAAAGCATGCAACTTGCAAGAAAGTAAAGGGAAGGGTTTCGAGGATTCAAACGCAATTGGAGACACGGATGTTTTTGGCGTGGTTCCGATAGGTGGTGCTATCGTACATCCATGTTGATGGAGACTTCAACCCATGAAGGGTAACGGCTGCGCGAGTCCACGGAGGGCTCCACCCAAGAAGGGTCCATGAAGAAGCAACCTTGTCTATCCCACCATGGTCGTTGCCAACGAAGGACTTGCCTCACTAGCGGTAGATCTTCACGAAGTAGGCGATCTCCTTGCCCTTACAAACTCCTTGGTTCAACTCCACAATCTTGTCAGAGGCTCCCAAGTGACACCTAGCCAATCTAGGAGACACCACTCTCCAAGAAGTAACAAATGGCGCGTTGATGATGAACTCCTTGCTCTTGTGCTTCAAATGATAGTCTCCCCAACACTCAACTCTCTCTCATAGGTTTTGGATCTGGTGGAAAGAGGATTTGAGTGGAAAGCAACTTGGGGAAGTCTAGAGATCAAGATTCATATGGTAGGAATGGAATATCTTGGCCTCAACACATGAGTAGGTGGTTCTCTCTCAGAAATGGTAAGTTGGAAGTGTAGGTTCGTTCTGATGGCTCTCTCCACGAATGAAGAGGAGGTGGAGGGTATATATAGCCTCCACACAAAATCTAACCGTTACACACAATTTACTAAACTCGGTGGGACCGAATTGTTAAACTCGGTCGGACCGATTTAGTAAACCTAGTGACCGTTAGTGATTTGCGGTGGGACTGACATGCATCTCGGTGAGACCGATTCAATTAGGGTTAGGGCATAACATAATCTCGGTAAGACCGATTACGCAAACTCGGTGAGACCGATTTGGTAAAAAGCTTTCCAGAGAGTTGGTCAGGTAAACTCGGTGGGACCGATTTGCTCTTTTCGGTGAGACCGAAATGTTACAAAAAGGAAACAGAGAGTTTACATTGCAATCTCGGTGGGACCGATCGCTCACTTCGGTTAGACCGAAACGTTACGAAGGGAAACATATAGATTACAACCCCATCTCGGTGAGACCGAGATCCCTATTGGTAAGACCAATTTGCTTAGGGTTTGTGGCAGTGGCTATGACTTTTGGAATCGGTGGCGCCGGATAGGAAGAATTGGTGTGACCGATTTTGGCTTTGGGTTTAGGTCATTTGCGGATGTGGGAAAGTAGTTGAGTGTTTTGGAGCATATCACTAAGCACATGAAGCAAGAGGCTCATTAAGCAACACCTCATCCCTCCTTATAGTATTGGCTTTTCCTATAGACTCAATGTGATCTTGGATCACTAAAATGTAAAATGAAGAGTCTTGAGCTTTTGAGCTTGAGACAATCCTTTGTCCTTAGTATTTTGAGGGATCCACTTTCATCATCCATGCCATGCCATTCATTGAGCTTTCCTGAAATAATAGTCTTGGAATAGCATTAGCTCCATGAGCTATATGTTGTTATGAATTACCAAAACCACCTAGACTTGCTTGAGTTGTTTCAAATCTCCCTTTATGCATCCTTCCTTCCGGCACAGGAAGGCCCAAGTATTTTTGCTCGAAAACCTCTTTCGTGATATCAAGAATACCTTTAATCCCAGTTGTCACCGACTACAAGCAGTTTTCAGAAAAAAGGATGGAACACTTCGAAGGGTTAATAAGTTGACCCGTAGTTGCTGCATAAGTGTTCAACAAACCTTTGACAATTATAGCTTGCTGCTCAGAGGCTTGGAAAAACAATAAAGAATCATCTGCAAATAATAGATGAGATATCACAGGTGCATGTCTACATATCTTCACCCCTTCCAAACTCTCCTCCGTAATTGCTTTATTGACAAGAGCAGACAGAGCATCTGCCACAAAGAGAAACAAAAACGGAGACAATGGATCACCTTGAGGAAGCCCTCGTGATGGTGAGAAAGAATTCAAGAGCTTCCCATTAAATTTCACACAATATCTCACTGAGCGCACACATGACATCATCCAAGAAACCCACTTATGCGAGAAACACCACTTGAGTAGAGCCTTCTCTAGAAACTCCCAATCCACTCGGTCATACGCCTTAGAAAGATAAAGCTTATAAGCACAATATGCCGCTGAAGTATTCTTCAAAGATTGGATATAATCAATGCACTCGAATGCAATGATAGAATTATATGTAATCAACCGCCCTGGAATAAAAGCACTTTGATTTTCCGAGATTAAATCTGTCAATATGGGACGGAGACGGTTAACCAAACATTTGGAAACAATTTTGTAAATCACATTACATAGGCTGATAGGCCTAAAATTGTCGGCGTTCTGGGAACGGGGGTCCCCAGACTTGCCTGCCTACAGCCTGCGGCGTGGCTCAAGTGGTGGCCCAGCACGGCCCATCTTCATCAACTCAAGCTCAAGACCCTCGCGAGGGGCCAAGCCTCACGGGGCGGACGACGCAAGGCTTCCTCAGGAACGACCTCACCAGGCAGGCTCGCAAGGAGGCGGAGAGATCAAGGCAGGGGTACCTCGCAAGGTGGTCGTGATGCAAGCCATGACGATCGAGACCAGGCGGGCGCCAGGCGGGCGCCGGCCTACGCAGTGTCCTTGTTTCCTCTTTGGTGCAAAGGGGGCAAGCGCAGGCGCGGAGTACCGAGGCATCAAGCAAAGGTTACCATTTCAGTGCAACGAGACCAAGACCAGCAGAGCGGCAGGATGGAGGTCGCCGTGGAGCCCAAGACAGCGTCATCGCCAGTGCCTTTGGCAGCCGAAGACCAACTTTAGTCAGGATAACTTGTACTAGATGTTCTCCTTCAAAATGGCCGTTGTTGGCTCCCTTCCCGCTCAATATTTGGGAAGAGGACCAGGGCCTCTATATATAGAGATAGCCACCATAGTAGAGGGACATCTTTTCTGGATCTCACCTAGAGCCAACAGAGACGGAGCAATTCCTCTCCAAGCGCACCACCGCAAGAACATCCCTCCCGAGGTTGTTCTTTCTCTGTACTGTTCATCATCAGCCCAGAGTCAATCCACCACACCACACACTGGAGTAGGGTATTACACCACAACGGTGGCCCGAACCCATATAAACCTTGTGTCCCTTGTGTTGTTCATCGTGTAGCTTATATTCATAGTGAGGCGTTAGGACGTGGATCGGTAGGGGGAAGATCTCCGTGCGCACCCCAGAGTTCGAACCTTAACGGTTTTGCCGGAACCCGGTATCAGACATTTGGTGTGCCAGGTAGGGGTGTGCCGGAATCTTTCTTCCACCGTCCTGCGTTCCACCGCTTCGTCGCCTCCATGTCCGGCGACCCGACGCCCAACACCGACCACTGGGCGGCATGGCCTGCCCACACCGCGCCGCCTGCCCAAGGTGACGTCAACCCCGCGCCTCAGGCAGCCCGCACTCCGCAGAACGCTGCGGGGCGCGGGCGACGCAGCCAAGCGCCGCCTGCCCTCACCCTGCGGCAGGTACGATCAGCAGGAAGGGCCTCAAACCACGCCGCGGCCACAGCACCGCACACCCGGCGGGAGCAGGCGAACATGAAGATCGCGCTCACGATGGCTTGAGAATTGCTACGATGCAGGCTGCAGGAAAGTGGCCACGACGTGCTGCTGGAGCGTGTCGCTGAGCTCCTGGATGCCGCTGCTTCAGGGGCACCTCCATTCTGCGTCCAGCTTCCACCCCAGGCCCCGGGCGGATCACACGGCGGGCCCATCTGTGCTCGCGCGCCCCCAGGCATACCTCAAGGATTCGTCAACACCAGCTTGGCCACCAGCGTCGGGCGACAAGCTGCATCAGCACCGCCCCTGGTAAGCGAGGCCATGCGCATCACCGCCTACGGCTTGGGCGGGCTGCCGCCCTACCACCCCCAAGATGGTGCTTCAAGCCAAACCGCGTGGAGCGTGGGGCACCACGGCGGGGCCTTTGGGGCGGCGACCCCGAAGGCTTATGTGCCCCACATGGTGGATCGGGAATACGCGCTAGAAGAAGACCACGACTCGTTCTTCGGGCCAGGCTGGGAGGAAGAGACGCCAGAAGCCGAGCCCTTCCAGGAGCCTCAAGGAAGCCTCGCCAACCGCGCCGGCGGCAGCAGCTATAGGGTACTGCTAATTCTTCAGGAGCAAGCTTATGCTAACCATGGGTCGCAGGGAGTCCAGGTCACTGCAGCGGATGGTTGCCCTAGTGCAGCAGCCTCCCTCCCCTTAGGAGGAGGGCACTGGGGGCTGCAGGAGAGGGGCCGGGCGCCAGGCCCCTCCCCACAGTGCGTAGAGCAAGGTGTTCCTCGGAGGTAGGCCCTCTGCTGGGGAGGTGCCGCAAGGCCTGCCCCTGGCAGAGGACCCATGGTCATCGGGGCAACCGCTGGCGTCCCCTTTTCCCCATTGGCGTCGTCCTGGTTTCTGGTTGCCGTCAATGGTGGTCAAGGGTGGCGCAAGGCGGGGGCCCTCATCTGGCGATATGAAGCAAGGCTGGTACCTGTGAAGAAGGCCCAGTGCCTGTGAAGCTCGCCGCCCGTGACACTCTCACGTAATAATGAGTTGGAGATGTACACGCCCCGGTGAAAGTGCAACTATCCCTAGGTGGTTTTGGTAATTCATAACAACATATAGCTCATTGAGCTAATGCTATTCCAAGACTATTATTTCAGGAAAGCTCAATGAATGGCATGGCATGGATGATGAAAGTGGATCCCTCAAAATACTAATGACAAAGGATTGGCTCAAGCTCAAACGCTCAAGACTCTTCATTTTATATTTTAGTGATCCAAGATCACATTGAGTCTATAGGAAAAGCCAATACCATCAAGGAGGGATGAGGTGTTGCTTAATAAGCCTCTTGCTTCATGTGCTTAGTGATATGCTCCAAAACCCTCAACTACTTTCTCACATCCACAAATGACCTAAACCTAAACCCAAAATCTTTCACACCGATTCTTTCTACCCAGCACCACCGAGTTTGAATGTCATAGCCACTGCCACAAACCCTAGGCAAATCGGTCTTGCCGATAGGGATCTCGGTCTCACCGAGATGGGATTGTAATCTCTCTGTTTCCCTTCGTAACGTTTCGGTCTAACCAAAGTGAGCGATCGGTCCACCGAGATTGCAATGTAAACTCACTATTTCCCTTTTGTAACATTTCGCTCTCACCGAAAAGAGCAAATCGGTCCCACCGAGTTTACCTGACCAACTCTCTGGAAAGCTTATTACCAAAATCGGTCTCACCGAGTTTGTGTAATCGGTCTTAGCGAGATTACGTTATGTCCTAACCCTAACCGAATCGGTCTCACTGAGTTGCATGATAGTCCCACCGAAAATCCTAACGGTCACTAGGTTTACTAAATCGGTCTGACCGAGTCGGTTGAATCGGTCCCACCGAGTTTGGTAAATTGTGTGTAACGATTAGATTTTGTGTGGAGGCTATATATACCCCTCCACCTCCTCTTCATTCGTGGAGAGAGCCATCAGAACAAACCTACACTTCCAACTTACCATTTCTGAGAGGGAACCACCTACTCATGTGTTGAGGCCAAGATATTCCATTCCTACCATATGAATCTTGATCTCTAGCCTTCCCCAAGTTGCTTTCCACTCAAATCTTCTTTCCACCAGATCCAAATCCCATGAGAGAGAGTTGATTGTTGGGGAGACTATCATTTGAAGCACAAGAGCAAGGAGTTCATCATCAACGCACCATTTGTTACTTCTTGGAGAGTGGTGTCTCCTAGATTGGCTAGGTGTCACTTGGGAGCCTCCGACAAGATTGTGGAGTTGAACCAAGGAGTTTGTAAGGGCAAGGAGATCTCCTACTTCGTGAAGATCTACCGCTAGTGAGGCAAGTCCTTCGTGGGCGACGGCCATGGTGGGATAAACAAGGTTGCTTCTTCATGGAACCTTCGTGGGTGGAGCCCTCCGTGGACTCGCGCAACCGTTACCCTTCGTGGGTTGAACTCTCCATCAACATGGATGTACGATAGCACCACCTATCGGAACCACGCCGAAAACATCTGTGTCTCCAATTGCGTTTGAATCCTCCAAACCCTTCCCCTTACTTTCTTGCAAGTTGCATGCTTTAATTTCCGCTGCCTATATACTCTTTGCATGCTTGCTTGAATTGTGTGATGATTGCTTGACTTGTCCTAAGATAGCTAAAATCTGCCAAACTCTAAAATTGGGAAAAGGTTAAGTTCTTAATTGGTCAAGTAGTCTAATCACCCCCCCTCTAGACATACTTCAAGGTCCTACAAGTGGTAT
Source organism: Triticum dicoccoides (assembly GCF_002162155.2). Classification (NCBI taxonomy): domain Eukaryota; kingdom Viridiplantae; phylum Streptophyta; class Magnoliopsida; order Poales; family Poaceae; genus Triticum; species Triticum dicoccoides. The sequence continues at coordinate 332,107,671 of NC_041391.1, read as the reverse complement.
CAGAGCTTTGGTCTCCATTTGCTTTGATTTCCATAGCTTTTGGTGGTCATAGCCTTGGTTTCACAACCTAGGAGAGTATGGTGTCTAGCGAGGGAAATTATCACCGTAGAGGTCCTTACTTTGATGGTACAAATTTTGCTAGTTGGAAGCATAAGATGAAAATGCATATTCTTGGACATAACCCCGCCGTTTGGGCAATTATTTGTATTGGATTGCAAGGTCAATTCTTTGATGGGAGAGAGCCGAACCGTGAAGCTAATGCGGAAGAATTGAAGATACTGCAATACAACGCTCAAGCTTGTGATATCATCTTCAACGGATTGTGCCCCGAAGAATTCAACAAAATCAGTCGTCTTGAGAATGCAAAGGAAATTTGGGATACTTTGATTGATATGCATGAAGGTACCGAATCCGTCAAGGAATCCAAGTTGGATGTGCTCCAAAGTCAGCTTGACAAGTTCAAAATGAAGGATGGTGAAGGTGTCGCTGAAATGTACTCTAGGCTTGCACTTATCATGAATGAGATTGCCGGCTTAGGGAGTGAAGAGATGACCGACAGATTCATCATCAAGAAGATCCTAAGAGCATTGGATGGAAAGTACGATACCGTGTGCACATTGATCCAAATGATGCCAAACTATAAAGATCTCAAGCCAACGGAAGTCTTTGGAAGAATTGTTGCTCATGAGATGTCACTTAAGGATAAGGAGGAACTTCACAACAAGTCAAGTGGTGCTTACAAAGCCTCAAGTGAAGCCCCTACATCATCAAGTGAGAAACAAACCTTCAATGAAGAATTGAGCTTAATGGTGAAGAACTTCAACAAATTCTACAAGAGTAGAAGCAAAGAAAGAAGCTCCAAGTCAAGGTCTTACAATGACAAAAGATCTTCTAGCCGAGAGCGAAATTGCTACAATTGTGGGAGACCCGGACACTATTCCAATGAGTCCACATTTTCTTATTATTCTTCAAAACAGCCCGAAGCATAGTAGACAATGTTCTATTGACTACTTCAGTTTGGCCATCAGTTTGGGGTGACAAGTAGTACTAAAAAGCAATTTAGTCCCCAACTTAGCCCATAAACATCTCCAAAAGTGTCTAAGAAATTTAGTATCACGATCTGAAACAATAGTATTTGGCACACCATGCAAGCGAATAATTTCCCGAAAGAACAAATCAGCAACATTAACAGCATCATCGCTTTTATGACATGGTATAAAGTGTGCCATTTTCGAGAATCTATCCACGACAACAAATATGCTATCCCTCCCCTTCCTTGTTCGAGGTAAACCTAAAACAAAGTCCATAGATATATCCTCCCAAGGAACACTAGGTAGAGGCAAAGGCATATATAAACCATGAGGATTGAGTCGTGACTTAGCTTTTTGACATGTAGTGCAGCGAGCAATAAAACGCTCAACATCCCGTCTCATCTTTGGCCAAAAGAAATGTGTAGCAAGTACGTCCTCCATCTTCTTCACGCCAAAGTGTCCCATTAATCCTCCTCCATGTGCCTCCTGCAACAACAAAAGACGAACGGAGCTAGCTAGAATGCATAGCTTGTTAGCACGAAACACAAATCCATCGTTAACGACAAACTTGTTCCACATTCTTCCTTCTTTACAATTCTGCATTACATCTTTAAAATCAGCATCATGCACATATTGATCTTTGATGGTCTCCAAACCAAATATTTTGAAGTCAAGTTGTGAAAGCATAGTATAGCGACGAGACAATGCATCAGCAATAACATTTTCTTTTCCCTTCTTGTGTTTAATGACATAAGGGAAAGTCTCAATGAATTCAACCCATTTAGCATGTCTACGATTCAGTTTAGCTTGACTTCTAATATGTTTCAAAGATTCATGATCAGAATGTATAACAAATTCTTTGGGCCATAAATAATGTTGCCATGTTTCTAAAGTCCGAACAAGAGCATATAATTCTTTATCATAAGTAGAATAATTCAGACTAGGCCCACTCAATTTTTCAGAAAAGTATGCAACAGGTTTGCCATCTTGTAATAACACACCTCCTAATCCAATTCCACTAGCATCACATTCAAGCTCAAAAGTCTTATTAAAATCAGGAAGTTGGAGTAAAGGAGCATGTGTCAACTTATCTTTCAATACCGAGAAGGCTTCTTCCTGTGCGGTACCCCAAAGAAAAGGCACATCTTTCTCATTGAGAGGTGCAGCAATGGTGCTGAAATCTCTCACAAAATGCCTATAGAATCCAGCGAGGCCAAGAAAACTCCTCACTTGTGTGACCGTTTTGGGCTGCGGCCAACTCTCAATAGCTTCAATCTTGGCTTTATCAACTTCAATTCCCTGTGGAGTAACAACATAGCCAAGAAAAGATACTCGGTCGGTGCAAAAGGTGCACTTCCCAAGGTTACCAAACAAACGTGCATCACGTAGAGCAATAAAAACAGCATGTAAATGTTCCAAATGTTCTTCCAAAGATCTGCTATAAATCAGTATATCATCAAAATAGACTACCACAAATCGTCCAATGAAAGCACGTAAAACTTCGTTCATTACTCTCATGAAAGTACTAGGCGCATTAGTTAACCCGAAAGGCATGACTAACCACTCATATAATCCAAACTTAGTTTTAAATGTTGTTTTCCATTCATCCCCCAATTTCATACGAATTTGATGGTATCCACTACGCAAATCAACTTTGGAGAATATTGTAGAGCCACTCAATTCATCAAGCATATCATCTAGCCTAGGAATAGGATGACGATAACGAATAGTAATATTATTAATGCCTCTACAATCAACACACATACGCGATGTACCATCCTTTTTTGGCACTAGAATAATAGGAACAGCACAAGGACTAAGGGATTCGCGTATATAACCTTTGTCGAGAAGCTCTTGTACTTGACGCATAATCTCCTTCGTCTCCTCTGGATTGGTAAGGTATGGCGCACGGTTTGGCAGTGAAGCACTGGGAATTAAGTCAATCTGATGCTCAATCCCTCGAATAGGTGGTAATCCCGGTGGCATGTCTTGTGGAAAGACGTCAGCGAACTCCTGCAAAATGTTAGTGATAGCAGGAGGCAAAGAGGAAGGCACGTCCTCGAATGAAAATAATGCCTCTTTGCACACAAAAGCATAGCAAACAGATTTGCTGAAATCTAGCTCATCAATATCAGATTTGGTGGCAAATAAACATGCACTTTTCAATTTAATTTCAGAAGCAACACTAGATGGTTTATGATTAGGCTTCATTTGTTGCTCAAATTTTGTTGCCACAATCTGATTTTCACTCTTATTCTTCTCCTGTTTTGCTTTATTAGCTCTATTAATATCATCTTTCAAGATAGAATCAGGAGTCATAGGAAGCAAAGTAATATTTTTATCCTTATGAACAAGAGTATACTGATTGTTTCTACCATGGTGTACAGAATTTTTATCAAATTGCCATGGTCTACCAAGTAATAAGGAACATGCTTGCATAGGTACCACATCACAATCAACATAATCAGCATATGTAGAGATACTAAAATGCACACGAACAGTACGTGTTACCTTAACCTTGCCGCTGTTGTTGAACCATTGGATGTAGTAAGGATGTGGATGTGGTCTTGTGGTGAGAGAAAGCTTCTCCACCATCTCCATGCTAGCCAAGTTGCTGCAGCTCCCTCCATCTATGATGACGCGCACAGAACGTTCTTTCACAACTCCCTTGGTATGGAACAAATTGTGCCTCTGATTTTGCTCAGCTTGTGTGACCTGCACACTCAAAACACGTTGAGCAACTAAACATTCATACCTGTCAGCGTCTTCGGGAGCCATATATTGCATCTCATGATCAGAATCATCTCCACCATGTTCTTCATGTGTAATAAGAACCAAAGTCTCCTCATCATAGTCACTAGCTGACTCATATCCACCATCCGCGGTAGCAATCATCACACGCGGAGATTTGCATTCTCTCGCATAATGACCTCCTCCCTTACAACGACAACAAATAATATCACTTGTGTGCCCTGTTGATGCCATGGAAGAAGAAGAACTCTGTGCAGGCCCAGCAGGTGCGCTCTTGGCAGATAATGGTGGTTGTGCATGTTTTCTTGTATCATGACTGGAGGAGGCACCTGATTGAGGTGCTGGTGCAGTTGAAGTAGAAGATGCACGTGGTGTCCATGATGAAGGTCGGCCTGCAGAAAAGTTAGTTCGCGCCAATGCTTGTCGATCCTGCACTTCACGTTCAGCTTTACAAGCAAGATGGAATAAACGAGTGATATTAGTATACTCCTTATAGTCTAGAATGGTCTGAATCTCTCTATTTAATCCACCCAGAAAACGTGCAAGCATAGCTTCATTCTCCTCAACAATACCACATCTAATCATGCCAGTTTGTAATTCCTGATAATATTCTTCTACAGAATTTTTTCCTTGTCTTAAGCGCTGTAATTTTTGAAGCAATTCACGTTGATAATATGGTGGAACCCAACGAGTACGCATAGCAGTTTTCAAAGCAGCCCAAGTAGTTGGAATAGGATATAATCTACAATGTTCAGACCACCATACACATGCAAAACTAGTGAAAGCACAAACAGCAGCGGCAACCCGTCTCTCCTCGGGATATTGTAAACATGTAAATCGTTGTTCAGTTTCTAACTCCCAAGTAAGATATATATCAGGAACATATCTACCCTCGAAAGGTGGAATATTTAATTTCAGTTTAGGAAGATGGTCATGATCTCGTACCTGAGGGAAAGCCCTACCATTGTGATTATTTGCATGTGGACGACCTGGTGGTTATGGTGCAGGTGGTTGCACGTAGTTTTGATTTTGAGCAACCTCATCCTCGTAATCTCCCACATAATCATCCTCCTCCGCATCAGCAGCAGGAGCCACAAAAGTATCAACAGCAGCACCAACAGTTTGGCCAAACGCAAGAGGAACACGGCTCGCTCGGCGGAGGTCTGTTTCGCGATGTGGAGGTAGTCGTTGTTGTTGTTGTTGGAGAGGTGCGTTAGGTGCAGCGGGTGGTGGTGGTGGAAGACGCGCGAGTAATTCATTAAACTTGTTATCGAGCTTTGTTTCGAACGTCTTCTCCATACCATCTATCTTCTCCATGGCCTCTTCAAATCTGTTTAGCACATCTTGCACCTGTCCACTCATCATTTGCTGAAATTTATCATGCAAATCCTTATTCGTCATGTTCTCCCAGTCAGTCTCGTCGGCTTGTGATCCTGGCATGGTTAGCAGCAATAGAAACACACAAGAATCTGATCCTACAGACTACTAACAAGAGGTGGTGGTGGGTGTCACAAATCCGTCAAGCAAATCTCAAATTCTTACCAGTTCTTACCCAGCAGCAGGCGGTGATCGGCAACCGTTGTAGTCAAAAACTCTCAAAGCTTGGATAGAGCGATTACCAGGGAGAGTCAAACGCACGGCGTAGATGTATGTGGAGCTGGGAAGGCTTATAATATGGTAGCAAAAAGGGTCAGCAATAATCAATTCAGAGATGCAAAGTTGAATAAACGCTCAACAACGGTACTGTGCTGGTCCTAGGCTAGACTGTGCTAGAGACGCGAGCCTAGAACACCAACAAAATCACGACGCGGCACGTAAACAAGGGAAAAGCACACTCTGGATTTTTTTTCGCTCTTTTTTTTGCGCTGCTTCTTTTTTTTTTGCGAAAAATCACTATAATGGCGAGTGTCTCAAAACTCTTCCTAGGTCAAACTGACAGGATGGGCACGCAATTTTTTCGACCAATTTTTTTTTTCGACTGCCCGGACCCAAAAACTGGAAACGGGTCAAAAAAACTTCCTATAATGGCACCTGTCTCAAAACACTCAGAAACACCTAAAAATAGGATAGCCAGAAATTTTTTCGAAAAATGCGTTTTCGAAAATTTTTGGGCCTAAACGGAGGGTGGTTTCCGGTCTCTTTTTTTTTTGCGATAGAGGCAAAGGTGTCCCGTCTTTCAATGAGATGATGGATATCGCTTTGATGGAAGTCGACTTTGACGATCCGACTACGAACGTGCGAGGACGTCGCGCCTTAGCAATCGCTAAACTAACTCCGAGAGGTTATTGACCACGCCGGAGCACGATCAACCTGACCACGAGGGTCTGTTTCCTGCGAGCAAACAAAGAACTAGCAAGAAACTAAGATTGCAATCTGGATATTGCGAATATAAGATGAAAGCTTTATTGATCAAGGTGGGGTTCTGTGACGCCTTTGTCTGGTCGTTGAACACAAACGAAGTACGCGAAGTTGCAGCTATGGCGAACTTTAATCTAAACAAAACCCAAAGTCTAAACGGTGCCCTAAGGGCTGTATATATGGAGGAAGAGAGGGGGAATTTCGTGGCCCTTGGTGGAGGGGTCCGAAATCAACCCTATCTCTTGTTTCCCCACACATACGGACTCTAAAAATAGCCTATACTTATGTATTTTGAAATTACATGGGCCTGGCCCAATAAAAAGGTGACGCAGCACCTATAATAGCCTCTGGATGAAATTTATGAAGTGGCATCTTGTATATTTCGTCCAAGGCTTTGTGCACTCGTTATTGAAGGAAATATGCCCTAGAGGCAATAATAAAGTTATTATTTATTTCCTTATAATCATGATAAATGTTTATTATTCATGCTAGAATTGTATTTACCGGAAACATAATACATGTGTGAATACATAGACAAAACAAAGTGTCACTAGTATGCCTCTACTTGACTAGCTCGTTAATCAAAGATGGTTATGTTTCCTAACCATGAACAATGAGTTGTTATTTGATTAACGAGGTCACATCATTAGTAGAATGATCTGATTGACATGACCCATTCCATTAGCTTAGCACACGATCGTTTAGTATGTTGCTATTGTTTTCTTCATGACTTATACATGTTCCTATGACTATGAGATTATGCAACTCCCGTTTACCGGAGGAACACTTTGGGTACTACCAAACGTCACAACGTAACTGGGTGATTATAAAGGAGTACTACAGGTGTCTCCAATGGTCGATGTTGGGTTGGCGTATTTCGAGATTAGGATTTGTCACTCCAATTGTCGGAGAGGTATCTCTGGGCCCTCTCGGTAATACACATCACATAAGCCTTGCAAGCATTACAACTAATATGTTAGTTGTGAGATGATGTATTACGGAACGAGTAAAGAGACTTGCCGGTAACGAGATTGAACTAGGTATTGGATACCGACGATCGAATCTCGGGCAAGTAACATACCGATGACAAAGGGAACAACGTATGTTGTTATGCGGTCTGACCGATAAAGATCTTCGTAGAATATGTAGGAGCCAATATGGGCATCCAGGTCCCGCTATTGGTTATTGACCGGAGACGTGTCTCGGTCATGTATACATTGTTCTCGAACCCGTAGGGTCCGCACGCTTAAGGTTACGATGACAGTTATATTATGAGTTTATGCATTTTGATGTACCGAAGGTTGTTCGGAGTCCCGGATGTGATCACGGACATGACGAGGAGTCTCGAAATGGTCGAGACGTAAAGATTGATATATTGGAAGCCTATATTTGGATATCGGAAGTGTTCCGGGTGAAATCGGGATTTTACCGGAATACCGAGAGGGTTACCGGAACCCCCCGGGAGCTATTTGGGCCATAGTGGGCCTTAGTGGAAAAGAGAAGGGGCTGCCCTAGATGGGCTGCGCCCCCCCCTTCCCCTAGTCCTATTAGGACTAGGAGAGGTGGCCGGCCCCCTCCTCCTCTTTTCCCCTCCGAGGAATCCTAGTTGGACTAGGATTGGAGGGGGAATCCTACTCCCAGAGGGAGTAGGACTCTCCTACGCCTCCCCCCCTTGGCCGGCCAGCCTCCCCTCCTCTCCTCCTTTATATACGGAGGCAGGGGCACCTCTAAACACACAAGTTGACACAAGTTGATCCACGTGATCTATTCCTTAGCCGTGTGCGGTGCCCCCTGCCACCATATTCCTCGATAATACTGTAGCGGAGTTTAGGCGAAGCCCTGCTGCTGTAGTTCATCAAGATCGTCACCACGCCGTCGTGCTGACGAAACTCTTCCCCGACACTTTGCTGGATCGGAGTCCGGGGATCGTCATCGAGCTGAACGTGTGCTCGAACTCGGAGGTGCCGTAGTTTCGGTACTTGATCGGTTGGATCGTGAAGACGTACGACTACTTCCTCTACGTCGTGTCATCGCTTCCGCAGTCGGTCTGCGTTGGGTACGTAGACAATACTCTCCCCTCGTTGCTATGCATCACATGATCCTGTGTGTGCGTAGGAAATTTTTTGAAATTACTACGAAACCCTACAGTGGTATCAGAGCCTAGGTTATTTATGTTGATGTTATATGCACGAGTAGAACACAAGTGAGTTGTGGACGATACAAGTCATACTGCCTACCAGCATGTCATACTTTGGTTCGGTGGTATTGTTGGACGAGACGACCCGGACCAACCTTACGCGTACGCTTACGCGAGACCGGTTCCCTCGACGTGCTTTGCACAGAGATGGCTTGCGGGCGACTGTCTCTCCAACTTTAGTTGAACCAAGTATGGCTACGCCCGGTCCTTGCGAAGGTTAAAACGGAGTCTATTTGACAAACTATCGTTGTGGTTTTGATGCGTAGGTGAGATTGGTTCTTACTTAAGCCCGTAGCAGCCACGTAAAACATGCAACAACAAAGTAGAGGACGTCTAACTTGTTTTTGCAGGGCATGTTGTGATATGATATGGTCAAGGCATGATGCTGAATTTTATTGTATGAGATGATCATGTTTTGTAACCGAGTTATCGGCAACTGGCAGGAGCCATATGGTTGTCGCTTTATTGTATGCAATGCAATCGCGATGTAATGCTTTACTTTATTACTAAACGGTAGTGATAGTCGTGGAAGCATAAGATTGGCGAGACGACAACGATGCTACAATGGAGATCAAGGTGTCGCGCCGGTGACGATGGTGATCATGACGGTGCTTCGGAGATGGAGATCACAAGCACAAGATGATGATGGCCATATCATATCACTTATATTGATTGCATGTGATGTTTATCTTTTTATGCATCTTATCTTGCTTTGATTGACGGTAGCATTATAAGATGATCTCTCACTAAATTATCAAGAAGTGTTCTCCCTGAGTATGCACCGTTGCCAAAGTTCGTCGTGCCCAGACACCACGTGATGATCGGGTGTGATAAGCTCTACGTCCATCTACAACGAGTGCAAGCCAGTTTTGCACACGCAGAATACTCAGGTTAAACTTGACGAGCCTAGCATATGCAGATATGGCCTCGGAACACGGAGACCGAAAGGTCGAGCGTGAATCATATAGTAGATATGATCAACATAACGATGTTCACCATTGAAAACTACTCCATCTCACGTGATGATCGGTCATGGTTTAGTTGATTTGGATCACGTAATCACTTAGAGGATTAGAGGGATGTCTATCTGAGTGGGAGTTCTTAAATAATATGATTAATTGAACTTAAATTTATCATGAACTTAGTACCTGATAGTATCTTGCTTGTTTATTTTGATTGTAGATAGATGGCTCGTGCTGTTGTTCCGTTGAATTTTAATGCGTTCCTTGAGAAAGCAAAGTTGAAAGATGATGGTAGCCATTACACGGACTGGGTCCGTAACTTGAGGATTATCCTCATTGCTGCACAGAAAAATTACGTCCTGGAAGCACCGCTGGGTGCCAGGCCTGCTGCTGGAGCAACACCAGATGTTATGAACGTCTGGCAGAGCAAAGCTGATGACTACTCGATAGTTCAGTGTGCCATGCTTTACGGCTTAGAATCGGGACTTCAACGACGTTTTGAACGTCATGGAGCATATGAGATGTTCCAGGAGTTGAAGTTAATATTTCAAGCAAATGCCCGAACTGAGAGATATGAAGTCTCCAATAAGTTCTATAGCTGCAAGATGGAGGAGAACAGTTCTGTCAGTGAGCATATACTCAAAATGTCTGGGTATAATAATCACTTGATTCAATTGGGAGTTAATCTTCCGGATGATTGCGTCATTGACAGAATTCTCCAATCACTGCCACCAAGCTACAAGAGCTTCGTGATGAACTATAATATGCAAGGGATGAACAAGACTATTCCCGAGCTCTTCGCAATGCTGAAAGCTGCGGAGGTAGAAATCAAGAAGGAGCATCAAGTGTTGATGGTTAACAAGACCACTAGTTTCAAGAAAAAGGGCAAAGGGAAGAAAAAGGGGAACTTCAAGAAGAACGGCAAGCAAGTTGCTGCTCAAGAGAAGAAACCCAAGTCTGGACCTAAGCCTGAAACTGAGTGCTTCTACTGCAAGCAGACTGGTCACTGGAAGCGGAACTGCCCCAAGTATTTGGCGGATAAGAAGGATGGCAAGGTGAACAAAGGTATATGTGATATACATGTTATTGATGTGTACCTTACTAGAGCTCGCAGTAGCACCTGGGTATTTGATACTGGTTCTTTTGCTAATATTTGCAACTCGAAACAGGGACTACGGAATAAGCGGGCACTGGCAAAGGACGAGGTGACGATGCGCGTGGGAAACGGTTCCAAAGTCGATGTGATCGCAGTCGGCATGCTACCTCTACATCTACCTTCGGGATTAATATTAGACCTAAGTAATTGTTATTTGGTGCCAGCGTTGAGCATGAACATTATATCTGGATCTTGTTTAATGCGAGACGGTTATTCATTTAAATCAGAGAATAATGGTTGTTCTATTTATATGAGTAATATCTTTTATGGTCATGCACCCTTGAAGAGTGGTCTATTCTTATTGAATCTCGATAGTAGTAATACACATATTCATAATGTTGAAGCCAAAAGATGCAGAGTTGATAACGAAAGTGCAACTTATTTGTGGCACTGTCGTTTAGGTCATATCGGTATAAAGCGCATGAAGAAACTCCATGCTGATGGACTTTTGGAACCACTTGATTATGAATCACTTGGTACTTGCGAACCGTGCCTCATGGGCAAGATGACTAAAACACCGGTCTCCGGTACTATGGAGAGAGCAACAGATTTGTTGGAAATCATACATACCGATGTATGTGGCCCGATGAATATTGAGGCTCGTGGCGGATATCGTTATTTTCTCACCTTCACAGATGATTTAAGCAGATATGGGTATATCTACTTAATGAAACATAAGTCTGAAACATTTGAAAAGTTCAAAGAATTTCAGAGTGAAGTTGAAAATCATCGTAACAAGAAAATAAAGTTTCTACGATCTGATCATGGAGGAGAATATTTGAGTTACGAGTTTGGTGTACATTTGAAAAACTGTGGAATAGTTTCGCAACTCACGCCACCCGGAACACCACAGCGTAATGGTGTGTCCGAACGTCGTAATCGTACTTTACTAGATATGGTGCGATCTATGATGTCTCTTACTGATTTACCGCTATCATTTTGGGGATATGCTTTAGAGACGGCCGCATTCACGTTAAATAGGGCACCATCAAAATCCGTTGAGACGACACCTTATGAACTGTGGTTTGGCAAGAAACCAAAGTTGTCGTTTCTTAAAGTTTGGGGCTGCGATGCTTATGTGAAAAAGCTTCAACCTGATAAGCTCGAACCCAAATCGGAGAAATGTGTCTTCATAGGATACCCAAAGGAAACTGTTGGGTACACCTTCTATCACAGATCCGAAGGCAAGACATTCGTTGCTAAGAATGGATCATTTCTAGAGAAGGAGTTTCTCTCGAAAGAAGTGAGTGGGAGGAAAGTAGAACTTGACGAGGTAACTGTACCTGCTCCCTTACTGGAAAGTAGTTCATCACAGAAAACTGTTTCAGTGACACCTACACCAGTTAGTGAGGAAGCCAATGATAATGATCATGAAACTTCAGATCAAGATACTACTGAACCTCGTAGATCAAACAGAGTAAGATCCGCACCAGAGTGGTACGGTGATCCTGTTTTGGAGGTCATGCTACTAGATCATGATGAACCTACGAACTATGAAGAAGCGATGGTGAGCCCAGATTCCGCAAAGTGGCTTGAAGCCATGAAATCTGAGATGGGATCCATGTATGAGAACAAAGTATGGACTTTGGTTGACTTGCCCGATGATCGGCAAGCAATTGAGAATAAATGGATTTTTAAGAAGAAGACTGACGCTGATGGTAATGTTACTGTCTACAAAGCTCGACTTGTCGCAAAAGGTTTTCGGCAAGTTCAAGGGATTGACTACGAGGAGACCTTCTCACCCGTAGCGATGCTTAAGTCCGTCCGAATCATGTTAGCAATTGCCGCATTTTATGATTATGAAATTTGGCAGATGGATGTCAAAACTGCATTCCTGAATGGATTTCTGGAAGAAGAGTTGTATATGATGCAACCAGAAGGTTTTGTCGATCCAAAGGGAGCTAACAAAGTGTGCAAGCTCCAGCGATCCATTTATGGACTGGTGCAAGCCTCTCGGAGTTGGAATAAACGTTTTGATAGTGTGATCAAAGCATTTGGTTTTATACAGACTTTCGGAGAAGCCTGTATTTACAAGAAAGTGAGTGGGAGCTCTGTAGCATTTCTGATATTATATGTGGATGACATATTACTAATTGGAAATGATATAGAATTTCTGGATAGCATAAAGGGATACTTGAATAAAAGTTTTTCAATGAAAGACCTCGGTGAAGCTGCTTACATATTAGGCATTAAGATCTATAGAGATAGATCAAGACGCTTAATTGGACTTTCACAAAGCACATACCTTGACAAGATTTTGAAGAAATTCAAAATGGATCAAGCAAAGAAAGGATTCTTGCCTGTATTACAAGGTGTGAAATTGAGTAAGACTCAATGCCCGACCACTGCAGAAGATAGAGAGAATATGAAAGATGTTCCCTATGCATCAGCCATAGGCTCTATCATGTATGCAATGCTGTGTACCAGACCTGATGTGTGCCTTGCTATAAGTTTAGCAGGGAAGTACCAAAGTAATCCAGGAGTGGATCACTGGACAGCGGTCAAGAACATCCTGAAATACCTGAAAAGGACTAAGGATATGTTTCTCATATATGGAGGTGGCAAAGAGCTCATCGTAAAAGGTTACATTGATGCAAGCTTTGACACTGATCCGGACGATTCTAAATCGCAAACCGGATACGTGTTTACATTAAACGGTGGAGCTGTCAGTTGGTGCAGTTCTAAACAAAGCGTCGTAGCGGGATCTACATGTGAAGCGGAATACATAGCTGCTTCGGAAGCAGCAAATGAAGGAGTCTGGATGAAGGAGTTCATATCCGATCTAGGTGTCATACCTAGTGCATCGGGTCCAATGAAAATCTTTTGTGACAATACTGGTGCAATTGCCTTGGCAAAGGAATCCAGATTTCACAAAAGGACCAAACACATCAAGAGACGCTTCAACTCCATCCGGGATCTAGTCCAGGTGGGAGACATAGAGATTTGCAAGATACATACGGATCTGAATGTTGCAGACCCGTTGACTAAGCCTCTTCCACGAGCAAAACATGATCAGCACTAAAGCTCCATGGGTGTTAGATTCATTACAGTGTAATCTAGATTATTGACTCTAGTGCAAGTGGGAGACTGAAGGAAATATGCCCTAGAGGCAATAATAAAGTTATTATTTATTTCCTTATAATCATGATAAATGTTTATTATTCATGCTAGAATTGTATTTTCCGGAAACATAATACATGTGTGAAGACATAGACAAACAGAGTGTCACTAGTATGCCTCTACTTGACTAGCTCGTTAATCAAAGATGGTTATGTTTCCTAACCATGAACAATGAGTTGTTATTTGATTAACGAGGTCACATCATTAGTAGAATGATCTGATTGACATGACCCATTCCATTAGCTTAGCACCTGATCGTTTAGTATGTTGCTATTGCTTTCTTCATGACTTATACATGTTCCTATGACTATGAGATTATGCAACTCCCGTTTACCGGAGGAACACTTTGGGTACTACCAAACGTCACAACGTAAATGGGTGATTATAAAGGAGTACTACAGGTGTTTCCAATGGTCGATGTTGGGTTGGCGTATTTCGAGATTAGGATTTGTCACTCCGATTGTCGGAGAGGTATCTCTGGGCCCTCTCGGTAATACACATCACATAAGCCTTGCAAGCATTACAACTAATATGTTAGTTGTGAGATGATGTATTACGGAACGAGTAAAGAGACTTGCCGGTAACGAGATTGAACTAGGTATTGGATACCGACGATCGAATCTCGGGCAAGTAACATACCGATGACAAAGGGAACAACGTATGTTGTTATGCGGTCTGACCGATAAAGATCTTCGTAGAATATGTAGGAGCCAATATGGGCATCCAGGTCCCGCTATTGGTTATTGACCAGAGACGTGTCTCGGTCATGTCTACATTGTTCTCGAACCCGTAGGGTCCGCACGCTTAAGGTTACGATGACAGTTATATTATGAGTTTATGCATTTTGATGTACCGAAGGTTGTTCGGAGTCCAGGATGTGATCACGGACATGACGAGGAGTCTCGAAATGGTCGAGACGTAAAGATTGATATATTGGAAGCCTATATTTGGATATCGGAAGTGTTCCGGGTGAAATCGGGATTTTACCGGAATACCGGGAGGGTTACCGGAACCCCCCGGGAGCTATTTGGGCCATAGTGGGCCTTAGTGGAAAAGAGAAGGGGCTGCCCTAGATGGGCTGCGCGCCCCCCCTTCCCCTAGTCCTATTAGGACTAGGAGAGGTGGCCGGCCCCCTCCTCCTCTTTTCCCCTCCGAGGAATCCTAGTTGGACTAGGATTGGAGGGGGAATCCTACTCCCAGTGGGAGTAGGACTCTCCTGCGCCTCCCCCCCTTGGCCGGCCAGCCTCCCCTCCTCTCCTCCTTTATATACGGAGGCAGGGGCACCTCTAAACACACAAGTTGACACAAGTTGATCCACGTGATCTATTCCTTAGCCGTGTGTGGTGCCCCCTGCCACCATATTCCTCGATAATACTGTAGCAGAGTTTAGGCGAAGCCCTGCTGCTGTAGTTCATCAAGATCGTCACCACGCCGTCGTGCTGACGAAACTCTTCCCCGACACTTTGCTGGATCGAAGTCCGGGGATCGTCATCGAGCTGAACGTGTGCTCGAACTCGGAGGTGCCGTAGTTTCGGTACTTGATCGGTTGGATCGTGAAGACGTACGACTACTTCCTCTACGTCGTGTCATCGCTTCCGCAGTCGATCTGCGTTGGGTACGTAGACAATACTCTCCCCTCGTTGCTATGCATCACATGATCCTGTGTGTGCGTAGGAAAATTTTTGAAATTACTACGAAACCCTACAGTTATGGTGGCTTCAAAGACCTGAAATCATCACTTGTAACTTTGTTCTTGTTCCCCTTGCGCATGCCATCATCTCCATGCTTGTTCTTGCTCCAATGTTCATCCTTCTCCAAGCTAGGCCCTTCATTTGTAAGCAAAACAAATGTATCCAATTTAGGCAGCATCATATTCTCATGAACATTAGAATCATTACCAAGAAACGAAAGTACCTGGTAATTTAGTTGGCGTGCGCGAGCTCTAGTAATTGGTCCAGTATGTATAGCAGCAGGGACTGTGGGTGTAACAATGGTACTGATGTCCTCATCATCCTCCCCTTCTTGAAATGAAGTCATCCTCGACGGAAGCTCATCTTCCTCACCCAAATAAGGCTTCAAATCTGCAATGTTAAAAGTGGGACTAACCCCAAAATCTGCAGGCAGCTCAAGTTTATATGCATTATCATTTATTTTCTCTAACACCTTAAAGGGACCATCAGCCCGTGGCATGAGCTTTGATTTGCGCAAATCAGGAAATCTATCCTTACGCAAATGTAACCAAACAAGATCTCCAGGTGCAAACACAACATGTTTTCTACCCTTATCTCCAGCAAGTTTATATTTGGCATTCATACGCTCAATGTTTTCCTTAGTTAACTCATGCATTTTTAAAATCAATTCAGCATGTTGTTTAGCATCAAAATTAACCTTCTCCGAAGATGGAAGAGGCAACAAATCAATAGGTGCACGAGGTAGGAAACCATACACAACTTCAAAAGGGCACATCTTAGTAGTAGAATGCAATGAAAGATTATAAGCAAATTCAATATGAGGCAAGCATTCCTCCAACATTTTCTTATTACTCTTCAAAACAGCCCGAAGCATAGTAGACAATGTTCTATTGACTACTTCAGTTTGGCCATCAGTTTGGGGGTGACAAGTAGTACTAAAAAGCAGTTTAGTCCCCAACTTAGCCCATAAACATCTCCAAAAGTGGCTAAGAAATTTAGTATCACGATCTGAAACAATAGTATTTGGCACACCATGCAAGCAAATAATTTCACGAAAGAACAAATCAGCAACATTAACAGCATCATCGCTTTTATGACATGGTATAAAGTGTGCCATTTTCGAGAATCTATCCACGACAACAAATATGCTATCCCTCCCCTTCCTTGTTCGAGGTAAACCTAAAACAAAGTCCATAGATATATCCTCCCAAGGAACACTAGGTACAGGCAAAGGCATATATAAACCATGAGGATTGAGTCGTGACTTAGCTTTTTGACATGTAGTGCAGCGAGCAATAAAACGCTCAACATCCCGTCTCATCTTTGGCCAAAAGAAATGTGTAGCAAGTACGTCATCTGTCTTCTTCACGCCAAAGTGTTCCATTAATCCTCCTCCATGTGCCTCCTGCAACAACAAAAGACGAACGGAGCTAGCTGGAATGCATAGCTTGTTAGCACGAAACACAAATCCATCGTTAACGACAAACTTGTTCCACATTCTTCCTTCTTTACAATTCTGCATTACATCTTTAAAATCAGCATCATGCACATATTGATCTTTGATGGTCTCCAAACCAAATATTTTGAAGTCAAGTTGTGAAAGCATAGTATAGCGACGAGACAATGCATCAGCAATAACATTTTCTTTTCCCTTCTTGTGTTTAATGACATAAGGGAAAGTCTCAATGAATTCAACCCATTTAGCATGTCTACGATTCAGTTTAGCTTGACTTTTAATATGTTTCAAAGATTCATGATCAGAATGTATAACAAATTCTTTGGGCCATAAATAATGTTGCCATGTTTCTAAAGTCCGAACAAGAGCATATAATTCTTTATCATAAGTAGAATAATTCAGACTAGGCCCACTCAATTTTTCAGAAAAGTATGCAACAGGTTTGCCATCTTGTAATAACACACCTCCTAATCCAATTCCACTAGCATCACATTCAAGCTCAAAAGCCTTATTAAAATCAGGAAGTTGGAGTAAAGGAGCATGTGTCAACTTATCTTTCAATACCGAGAAGGCTTCTTCCTGTGCGGTACCCCAAAGAAAAGGCACATCTTTCTTTGTAAGCTCATTGAGAGGTGCAGCAATGGTGCTGAAATCTCTCACAAAACGCCTACAGAATCCAGCGAGGCCAAGAAAACTCCTCACTTGTGTGACTGTTCTGGGTTGCGGCCAACTCTCAATAGCTTCAATCTTGGCTTTATCAACTTCAATTCCCTGTGGAGTAACAACATAGCCAAGAAAAGATACTCGGTCGATGCAAAAGGTGCACTTCCCAAGGTTACCAAACAAACGTGCATCATGTAGAGCAATAAAAACAGCACGTAAATGTTCCAAATGTTCTTCCAAAGATCTGCTATAAATCAGTATATCATCAAAATAGACTACCACAAATCGTCCAATGAAAGCACGTAAAACTTCGTTCATTAGTCTCATGAAAGTACTAGGCGCATTAGTTAACCCAAAAGGCATGACTAACCACTCATATAATCCAAACTTAGTTTTAAATGTTGGTTTCCATTCATCCCCCAATTTCATACGAATTTGATGGTATCCACTACGCAAATCAACTTTGGAGAATATTGTAGAGCCACTCAATTCATCAAGCATATCATCTAGCCTAGGAATAGGATGACGATAACGAATAGTAATATTATTAATGCCTCTACAATCAACACACATACGCGATGTACCATCCTTTTTTGGCACTAGAATAATAGGACAGCACAAGGACTAAGGGATTCGCGTATATAACCTTTGTCGAGAAGCTCTTGTACTTGACGCATAATCTCCTTCATCTCCTCTGGATTGGTAAGGTATGGCGCACGGTTTGGCAGTGAAGCACTGGGAATTAAGTCAATCTGATGCTCAATCCCTCGAATAGGTGGTAATCCCGGTGGCACGTCTTGTGGAAAGACGTCAGCGAACTCCTGCAAAATGTTAGTGATAGCAGGAGGCAAAGAGGAAGGCACGTCCTCGAATGAAAATAATGCCTCTTTGCACACAAAAGCATAGCAAACAGATTTGCTGAAATCTAGCTCATCAATATCAGATTTGGTGGCAAATAAACATGCACTTTTCAATTTAATTTCAGAAGCAACACTAGATGGTTTATGATTAGGCTTCATTTGTTGCTCAAATTTTGTTGCCACAATCTGATTTTCACTCTTATTCTTCTCCTGTTTTGCTTTATTAGCTCTATTAATATCATCTTTCAAAATAGAATCAGGAGTCATAGGAAGCAAAGTAATATTTTTATCCTTATGAACAAGAGTATACTGATTGTTTCTACCATGGTGTACAGAATTTTTATCAAATTGCCATGGTCTACCAAGTAATAAGGAACATGCTTGCATAGGTACCACATCACAATCAACATAATCAGCATATGTAGAGATACTAAAATGCACACGAACAGTACGTGTTACCTTAACCTTGCCGCTGTTGTTGAACCATTGGATGTAGTAAGGATGTGGATGTGGTCTTGTGGTGAGAGAAAGCTTCTCCACCATCTCCATGCTAGCCAAGTTGCTGCAGCTCCCTCCATCTATGATGACGCGCACAGAACGTTCTTTCACAACTCCCTTGGTATGGAACAAATTGTGCCTCTGATTTTGCTTAGCTTGTGTGACCTGCACACTCAAAACACGTTGAGCAACTAAACATTCATACCTGTCAGTGTCTTCGGGAGCCATATATTGCGTCTCATGATCAGAATCATCTCCACCATGTTCTTCATGTGTAATAAGAGCCAAAGTCTCCTCATCATAGTCACTAGCGGACTCATATCCACCATCCGCGGTAGCAATCATCACACGCGGAGATTTGCATTCTCTCGCATAATGACCTCCTCCCTTACAACGACAACAAATAATATCACTTGTGTGCCCTGTTGATGCCATGGAAGAAGAAGAACTCTGTGCAGGCCCAGCAGGTGCGCTCTTGGCAGATAATGGTGGTTGTGCATGTTTTCTTGTATCACGACTGGAGGAGGCACCTGATTGAGGTGCTGGTGCAGTTGAAGTAGAAGATGCACGTGGTGTCCATGATGAAAGTCGGCCTGCAGAAAAGTTAGTTCGCGCCAATGCTTGTCGATCCTACACTTCACGTTCAGCTTTACAAGCAAGATGGAATAAACGAGTGATATTAGTATACTCCTTATAGTCTAGAATGGTCTGAATCTCTCTATTTAATCCACCCAGAAAACGTGCAAGCATAGCTTCATTCTCCTCAACAATACCACATCTAATCATGCCAGTTTGTAATTCCTGATAATATTCTTCTACAGAATTTTTTCCTTGTCTTAAGCGCTGTAATTTTTGAAGCAATTCACGTTGATAATATGGTGGAACCCAACGAGTACGCATAGCAGTTTTCAAAGCAGCCCAAGTAGTTGGAATAGGATATAATCTACAATGTTCAGACCACCATACACATGCAAAACTAGTGAAAGCACAAACAGCAGCGGCAACCCGTCTCTCCTCGGGATATTGTAAACATGTAAATCGTTGTTCAGTTTCTAACTCCCAAGTAAGATATATATCAGGAACATATCTACCCTCGAAAGGTGGAATATTTAATTTTAGTTTAGGAAGATGGTCATGATCTCGTACCTGAGGGAAAGCCCTACCATTGTGATTATTTGCATGTGGACGACCTGGTGGTTATGGTGCAGGTGGTTGCACGTAGTTCTGATTTTGAGCAACCTCATCCTCGTAATCTCTCACATAATCATCCTCCTCCGCATCAGCAGCAGGAGCCACAGAAGTATCAACAGCAGCACCAACAGTTTGGCCAAACGCAAGAGGAACACGGCTCGCTCGGCGGAGGTCTGTTTCGCGATGTGGAGGTAGTCGTTGTTGTTGTTGTTGGAGAGGTGCGTTAGGTGCAGCGGGTGGTGGTGGTGGAAGACGCGCGAGCAATTCATTAAACTTGTTATCGAGCTTTGTTTCGAACGTCTTCTCCATGCCATCTATCTTCTCCATGGCCTCTTCAAATCTGTTTAGCATATCTGGCACCTGTCCACTCATCATTTGCTGTAATTTATCATGCAAATCCTTATTCGTCATGTTCTCCCAGTCAGTCTCGTCGGCTTGTGATCCTGGCATGGTTAGCAGCAATAGAAACACACAAGAATATGATCCTACAGACTACTAACAAGAGGTGGTGGTGGGTGTCACAAATCCGTCAAGCAAATCTCAAATTCTTACCAGTTCTTACCCAGCAGCAGGCGGTGATCGGCAACCGTTGTAGTCAAAAACTCTCAAAGCTTGGATAGAGCGATTACCAGGGAGAGTCAAACGCACGACGTAGATGTATGTGGAGCTGGGAAGGCTTATAATATGGTAGCAAAAAGGGTCAGCAATAATCAACTCAGAGATGCAAAGTTGAATAAACGCTCAACGACGGTACTGTGCTGGTCCTAGGCTAGACTGTGCTAGAGACGCGAGCCTAGAACACCAACAAAATCACGGCGCGGCACGTAAACAAGGGAAAAGCACACTCTGGATTTTTTTTCGCTCTTTTTTTTGCGCTGTTTTTTGTTTGCGCTGCTTCTTTTTTTTTGCGAAAAATCACTATAATGGCGAGTGTCTCAAAACTCTTCCTAGGTCAAACTGACAGGATGGGCACGCAATTTTTTTGACCAATTTTTTTTTTCGACTGCCCGGACCCAAAAACTGGAAACGGGTCAAAAAAAACTTCGTATAATGGCACCTGTCTCAAAACCTCAGAAACACCTAAAAATAGGATAGCCAGAATTTTTTTCGAAAAATGTGTTTTCGAAAAATTTTGGGCCTAACGGAGGGTGGTTTCCGGACTTTTTTTTTGTGATAGAGGCAAAGGTGTCCCGTCTTTCGATGAGATGATGGATATCGCTTTGGTGGAAGTCGACTTTGACGATCCGACTACGAACGTGCGAGGACGTCGCGCCTTAGCAATCGCTAAACCAACTCCGAGAGGTTATTGACCACGCCGGAGCACGATCAACCTGACCACGAGGGTCTGTTTCCTGCGAGCAAACGAAGAACAAGCAAGAAACTAAGATTGCAATCTGGATATTGCGAATATAAGATGAAAGCTTTATTGATCAAGGTGGGGTTCTGTGACGCCTTTGTCTGGTCGTTGAACACAAACGAAGTACGCGAAGTTGCAGCTATGGCGAACTTTAATCTAAACAAAACCCAAAGTCTAAATGGTGCCCTAAGGGCTGTATATATGGAGGAAGAGAGGGGGAATTTCGTGGCCCTTGGTGGAGGGGTCCGAAATCAACCCTATCTCTTGTTTCCCCACACATACGGACTCTAAAAATAGCCTATACTTATGTATTTCGAAATTACATGGGCCTGGCCCAATAAAAAGGTGACGCGGCACCTATAATAGCCTCTGGACGAAATTTATGAAGTGACATCTTGTATATTTCGTCCAAGGCTTCATGCACTCGTTATGGTGGCTTCAAAGACCTGAAATCATCACTTGTAACTCTGTTCTTGTTCCCCTTGCGCATGCCATCATCTCCATGCTTGTTCTTGCTCCAATGTTCATCCTTCTCCAAGCTAGGCCCTTCATTTGTAAGCAAAACAAATGTATCCAATTTAGGCAGCATCATATTCTCATGAACATTAGAATCATTACCAAGAAACGAAAGTACCTGGTAATTTAGTTGGCGTGCGCGAGCTCTAGTAATTGGTCCAGTATGTATAGCAGCAGGGGCTGTGGGTGTAACAATGGTATTGATGTCCTCATCACCCGGACACTATTCCAATGAGTGTACTGAAGGAAATATGCCCTAGAGGAAATAATAAAGTTATTATTTATTTCCTTATATCATGATAAATGTTTATTATTCATGCTAGAATTGTATTAACCGGAAACATAATACATGTGTGAATATATAGACAAACAGAGTGTCACTAGTATGCCTCTACTTGACTAGATTGTTAATCAAAGATGGTTATGTTTCCTAACCATAGACAAAAGAGTTGTTATTTGATTAACGGGATCACATCATTAGTTGAATGATCTGATTGACATGATCCATTCCGTTAGCTTAGCACCTGATCGTTTAGTATGTTGCTATTGCTTTCTTCATGACTTATACATGTTCCTATGACTATGAGATTATGCAACTCCCGTTTACCGGAGGAACACTTTGTGTGCTACCAAACGTCACAACATAACTGGGTGATTATAAAGGTGCTCTACAGGTGTCTCCAAAGGT
This sequence comes from Triticum dicoccoides, assembly GCF_002162155.2. Taxonomy (NCBI): domain Eukaryota; kingdom Viridiplantae; phylum Streptophyta; class Magnoliopsida; order Poales; family Poaceae; genus Triticum; species Triticum dicoccoides. Next base: position 332,085,176 of record NC_041391.1, on the reverse strand, counting down.
ACTTGTTGGGTTGGCGTATTTCGAGATTAGGATTTGTCACTCCGAATGTCGGAGAGGTATCTCTGGGCCCTCTCGGTAATGCACATCACATAAGACTTGCAAGCAATGCAACTAATGGGTTAGTTGCGAGATGATGTATTACGGAACGAGTAAAGAGACTTGCCGGTAACGAGATTGAATTAGGTATTGGATACTGACGATCGAATCACGGGCAAGTAACATACCGATGACAAAGGGAACAATGTATGTTGTTATGCGGTCTGACCGATAAAGATCTTCGTAGAATATGTAGGAACCAATATGGGCATCCAGGTCCCGCTATTGGTTATTGACCGGAGACGTGTCTCGGTCATGTCTACATTGTTCTCGAACCGTAGGGTCCGCACGCTTAAGGTTTCGATGACAGTTATATTATGAGTTTATGAGTTTTGATGTACCGAAGGAGTTCGGAGTCCCGGATGAGATCGGGGACATGACGAGGAGTCTCGAAATGGTCGAGACGTAAAGATCGATATATTGGACGACTATATTCGGAGTTCGGAAAGGTTCCGAGTGATTCGGGTATTTATCGGAGTACCGGAGAGTTACGGAAATTCGCCGGGGAGAAGTATTGGGCCTTATTGGGCCATACGGGAAAGAGAGAGGGGCTGCCTAGGGCAGGCCGCGCCCCCCCCCCCCATGGCCTAGTCCGAATTGGACTAGGGGGAGGGGCCGCAACCCCTCCTTCCTTCCCTTCTCTCTTCCCCTTCCTTGTCTCCTACTCCTACTACATGGAAGGACTCCTGGTTGGACTAGGAAAAGGGGAATCCTACTCCCGGTGGGAGTAGGACTCCCTAGGGCGCGCCATAGAGAGGGCCGGCCCTCCCCTCCTCCACTCCTTTATATACGGGGGCAGGGGGCACCCCATGGACACACAAGTTGATCTTCGTGATCGTTTCTTAGCCGTGTGCGGTGCCCCCCTCCACGATATTACAACTCGGTCATATTGTAGCGGTGCTTAGGCGAAGCCCTGCGACGGTTGAACATCAAGATCGTCACCACGCCGTCGTGCTGACGGAACTCCTCCCCGAAGCTTTGCTGGATCGGAGCCCGGGGAGCGTCATCGAGCTAAACGTGTGCCAAGAACTCGGAGGTGCCGGAGTAACGGTGCTTGGATCGGTTGAACCGGGAAGACGTACGACTACTTCCTCTACGTTGTGTCAACGCTTCCGCTTCGGTCTACGAGGGTACGCAGACAACACTCTCCCCTCTCGTTGCTATGCATCATCATGATCTTGCGTGTGCGTAGGAAATTTTTTGAAATTACTACGTTCCCCAACATGTACGACACCCTACAAAAGAAGAGAAGATTCTCCAAGAAGAAGAAGCAAAAGAGAAGAATCACCACCGAGAGACAGGAGGAGTAGAGATGATCGTTATGAACGAAGACCCTCACGGAGAAGCAAGGATTCGGAACGGAAGGACAAGTCATCAAGGAGCTACACAAAACAAAGACATCAAGCTCATGTTGGTGAATGGGTATCCGGCTCCGACTCCGACAATCACTCTGAGAGAAGCTATCACTCCGACTCCGAATATACTCAAGATGAAGGTGTTGCCGGTCTAGCACTTGTATCAACCAACTCCTACGACATATTTGATTCACCAAATGAAGGAATTGGAAGATGCTTCATGGCCAAAGGTCCAAAGGTAACACATCCTGAGTATGTTGATTTCGATAGTGATGAAGATGATTTGCTTGTGGATGATGATTTACTTGTTGACAACTCTAGTGATGGATACTATGATGAAACGTCAATTAATCATGCTAATCAAGATAAAACGAATGAAAATGATAAGGAGAAGATTGAGCTTCTAACTAAAGAACTAAACACTCTTAAGTTAGCTCATGAAACTATCTTCGAAGATCATCGAGAACTTTTAAGGGCTCATGAGAAGTTACGCTTTGAAAAGCTCAATCTTGATCAAGAGCATGAGTTCTTAAAAGCAATCAATGATGATCTCCGTAAGAAAAGTTCTTCTTACATTGCCAAGCCTCAAGTCAAGTTTAGTAACAAGTACAAGAAAGATCCTTCCTCTGGTAGTAACAATAATAATAATGTCAAATCCAATATTGTTGCTTCTAGTAGTTCTCTTGATTCCACTAATGATTCTCTTAGCCAAGTTACACTTGAGCAAGAAAATAGCTTATTGAAGGGAATTATAGAGAAAGGTGTTTACAAGAGCCTTGCCGGGAGTAAGCAATTCGAGGAAATTGTACACAAGCAAGGAAGGCACTGGAAGAATCAAGGTGTTGGTTTTGAACGAAAGTTCAATGCCAATGGAGTTGAGTGGGAAGAAGATCAATACCCCAAGACGAAGTTTGTTCCTCAACAAGAGAAGTATGATCCTACTTCCTTCAAGGGAACACAAGCACAAGATGATGTTCCACCACAAGACCACAAGAACAAAGGCAAGGACAAGCTTCAAGAAGAGATTGATGCATTTGAAGAAGCACCTAAGGCCTCGTTCAAGTGGGTTCCCAAGACTACATCAAGTTCTACTTCATCAAGTACAACTACAACTCCAAGGATTCCCATCAAGATGATGTGGATCCCGAAGAAGAAGAACTAGAGAAGTTCTTGAGGGTGACTCCGCCAACATTTTTCACTCATATCATTATGGCAAGAATAAGTGCAATCAACTTCCACATCTTGCACTAGTTCAAGGAGTCACAAACCCTCATGTTGGTAAGGCAAGGGACAAGGTAACCTAATGATTTCATGGACATCATCTTGTGTGTGCATCACTCTATGTCTATGGATATTCTTGTTTGTCCTTGTGGGACTAACCCATGTAGGAAAGTTGAAAGTGCAACTCACTCCAAAGGATTGCTCCAAATGGTCTACATCAACATTGAGCATCCACATCTTCAACACCTACATGAAGTCATCATCGACAAAACCGAAGGTTAGTTCATCCCTCTAAAAGGGGATCTCACATCTAGGGGGAGCTTAACTCTAAGAATTGAGTCAAAGCAACTCTAATGGTGTGAACACATCAATGCATTATGTAAAAGTGGTAACCCCACTTGAGCTTAAACGATGAGTATGACCTATGATCAAATGTTTTCATTTGACTCCTAAGTCAATATACTCATATATAGTTGACCTAGTCATCGCCAATTGTTTGATAGATGCTAGAATTGGTTGTGCATGTTTTGCCACATATTTCATTTGCCATCTTATTGTGTGAGCATGTTGGTGCATATTTTACTCATTCAAGGACATCCACTTGTTGTTTTGATTGATTGGCTTCTTTTCTTTTAGCCAAGTGGATGGACAAGAATGCCTAAGAACCTTCTCTAGCTATCTATGCTTTTCTCGTCTCAAACTCTATTCATGCTACATCACAAAATTTGATCAAGTCAGATTCAAACCACTCTGTGTGAGGAGCACTCGGAGTCCCCGATTCGTCATAGACTTAAACTTCCAAAACTTCTTTGTGATTCTCGGTCTGACCGATTCCTCCATTTCGGTCCTACCGAGATCACTAAGTCGATCTAGGTTTTCAATCTTGGTGCAACCGATTTGAACTTTTCGGTCACAACGAGTTGCTGTAACTGTACACAGTTATGCATCTCGGTGCCATCGAGTTCTTCCACTCGGTCACACCGACAGGGTCGGGCTATATATAGCCACGGGCAAAAATTTGAAAATTTCTCCGAACCTCTTCGCCCGCCCAATAGCTCGCTCTGTCATCAGGGTCTCCGCATCGTCTCCTCGTCGCCAGCCGCCTCCTGTCGCTGGTCTCCGCCGCCGTCAACGGATTTCACCCCCGTCGTTGCCGCCGTAGCGAGTTCATCGCCGAGCTAGGGTATGGACTCGATCACTGTGCTATCCTCGTCTAATTCCTAGCACATTGTGTTCTTATTGATTCTTGCCACGATTGAAACACTCCTATCCAGTCAATGAATCCTTAGATTAGATGAGATTCGAAATTTTAGGGTTAGGTTTCCGCTGAAACCATTTTGAACCCGCCGAGTTGAAAAACATGGTCCCACCGATTTGGCTAACGCCATTGCACTAGTAACTCTCGGTCTGACCGAGAATTGCTAATCGGTGAGACCGATTTTAGGACTTTGTGAAACCCTAGCAGTCTCGGTGCCACCGAACTATGACTCGGTCCAACCGAGTTGATCAGTTTAGGTTCCAAAACTGCTTCGGTATCACCGAGTTTGAAAATCAGTTGATCCGAAATGCTTTCTGTGGAAAACTAAAACTGAATTTTTGAATCATTCTTTTGCAAAACTCTCTGCATTTTGTGATGCTCATCCACTCTATCTCATCTATAACTCTTCACATGGTCAGCAGTCAGTGTTTGCAGCATGTCAGACCAGAGTGACAGCCAGAACAGGGAAGAAGAGCAGATTCACATGAGTGAGGGCACTAGTCCCTCAAGTTCTTCTGATGATGGCAGCAGAAGCACTCCTAGCAATTTGCCTAAAGCAGCCACAAGAACCAGAAGGAAGAGAACCTCAGACTCTGAGGATGAGGACTATGTGGCAGCTGAAGATGAGGCTACTTCCAAGAAGGTAGTGCTCAAAAAGGAGTATGGCTCAGCAAAGAACACAAAGCCTGGACTCAATAGGAAGATTCCTGCCAAGAGGACACCTATGCCAAAGGTCAGAAGATCTACCCAAGTGCCTGAACAGACTGAACCCAAAGAGGCACCTGCAAAGAGAGTCACAACTTCCAAACCCAAGAAAGTTCCCACTGGAGAAACTATGAAGTTTGCAATTGAGTCAGAAGATGAAGCTGCTCAAGATAAGAAGAAGAAGAGAGTCAGAACCACTACTGCTCGGGTTCTTGGAAATCCCTCTATGAGGAGAGACTCTGAAGAGGAAGAAGAGGTTGTTGCACCAGCACCCAAGGCACAAAAGCTTATGGGTGATGTTATTAGATCAGGGGCTGCAACATCAAAGCCCAAGGAAGCACCCAAAGCTGCCCCCAAGCCCAAGCTTGCACCAAAAAGGAATACCAGGAGTATTCTAGCTGCTGAGAAGAACAAGGCCCCAGTGCCTAATGTTGCTGGTGAGGAAGATAAAGAAGGACAAGTTCTGAGGAAGCTCAAGCCCAAGATACCAGACCATAATGATGCCCATCCTGTGGCTGAGGACATGAGGATCAGAAAGGACTCAGGATTGAGACTATGGAGGATGACAAATCCATATGCCACAAGGAGAAGAACTGTTGTTGATTACAGGTTCCATACAAAGGAACGACAGGACTTCTATGAGACAATCTTGTTGGACAAGAAGCCCATAGTGTGTGATATGAGGTGGGTCGACTGGACCTACATGAAAGATAATGAAGAACACTATCCTGGAGTACAAGACAGTTTTGTTGCTTGTGGAGTTGCAGATTTTGTTGGGCAAAATCTCACCAACTGGAATGATGAACTTATCATGCAATTCTACTCCACAACACACTTCTATCCAGATGGGAGGATAGTCTGGATGTCTGAAGGTACAAGGTACCAGTCAACAGTTGAGGAGTGGGCAAATCTGATAAATGCCCCAAAGGAGAGTGAAGATGACTTGGATATCTATGCCAAGAAGAAGATGGACCAAAATTCCATGGCACACATATACAAGGAGATCCCAGACAAAGCTGTTGAGACACATAAGTTTGGATCAGTCCACTTTCTTCTGTCAGGGCTGCCAACTATCAACTGGATCCTAAGGCACACTCTATTGCCTAAGTCTGGTGACCACAACATGATCAGAGGGCATGCAATCAACATGTTGCATTTGTTTGATGTGCCACAGAAATTCAAGGTCATGAGCCTTATGGTAGAGACCATTAAGAGGACTGCAGCAGACCAGAAGAGGAGTTGTCGATATGCCCCTCAAATTCAGGAGTTGATTAACTCAAAGATGGGCACAGGCAAATATCTATTGGATAAGGAATACTTTCATCTCTATCCAGACTTTGAGGACAATCAGGTTGTCATGAATGAGAATGATCCATCATCAATACAAGCTCAAGAGAAGGAGAAGTCAAGGAAAGAGAAGGCTGCCAAGATGCCAACTCAAGAGGAGGCATCTGAGTATTTCTTGAAGAACAAGCAGGAGCAGCTTGGTTACTTGATAGCATCAACTCTGAGGATTGAGAAGGGATTGGCTACCCTCACTCGAAATTAGGAGAGCTTGGAAAGAATCATGGAACTCAAATTCCATGATCTAGATGTCAAAGTAACTGAGATTCAGTCAGTTGTGGAGCAGCTACAGGATGACATGCAGGAGAGGCAGGGCAGGACTACCACAAATGTATTTGCCAGAGTGCCTAGAGCTCAGAGGTCAACTGATGTGCCTGTGACAGACACCAGAGCCACATCATCTGCACCAGCTACAGCTCCTACAGCTCCAGTGCAACCAGCTCCAGCATCAACTCCTCCAGCTCCATCTACTTCAACTGAAGCCTTCGTTCTTGGAGTTATCCGGACACCACCACCTGAAGATCAAGCCTGAGAGTCGATCTAGCACTATGCATTTTCTATGAACTTTTTGGTAACTTGTTGCCAAAGGGGGGGGGCAAATGTATAGATCATAGGCTTCGAGAGAGAGAGAGAGAGAGAGAGAGTGTGTGTTGCTTTTGTTCTCTCTTGTTTTGCTTTGGTGGTTAAACTTGTTTGCTTTTGATTGCTTGAGATACTATGTTTTGTGAGACATTGATGATCATGTGTTTGATCATAAGCTACACTTATGCATGTTTGATGATGTTATCCTATCTATCCTATGTGATCATTCACTTTGCTTGGTGATGAGTGCATGTATTCAATCTTTATTATTTTGAGCGCTCCACCAAGATGTATGTGACATGGAAGAGTAACCCATGAGCCTAATTCCTTGTGCATTTGCAGTCCAAAGCAAATTTTAAACTATGCACAAATTTAGGGGGAGCTCTTGCTTATCACATACTTCTCAAAGCGACAATGTTGTTAAATCTTATTATCATTTGTCGAAGCTTTGATCTATATGTTGTCATCAATTACCAAAAAGGGGGAGATTGAAAGTGCAACTATCCCTAGGTGGTTTTGGTAATTCATAACAACATATAGCTCATTGAGCTAATGCTATTTCAAGACTATTATTTCAGGAAAGCTCAATGAATGGCATGGCATGGATGATGAAAGTGGATCCCTCAAAATATTAATGACAAAGGATTGACTCAAGCTCAAAAGCTCAAGACTCTTCATTTTATATTTTAGTGATCCAAGATCACGTTGAGTCTATAGGAAAAGCCAATACCATCAAGGAGGGATGAGGTGTTGCTTAATGAGCCTCTTGCTTCATGTGCTTAGTGATATGCTCCAAAACCCTCAACTACTTTCTCACATCCACAAATGACCTAAACCTAAAGCCAAAATCGGTCACACCGATTCTTTCTACCCGGCGCCACCGAGTTTGAATGTCATAGCCACTTCCACAAACCCTAGGCAAATCGGTCTTGCCGATAGGGATCTCGGTCTCACCGAGATGGGATTGTAATCTCTCTGTTTCCCTTCGTAACGTTTAGGTCTAACCGAAGTGAGCGATTGGTCCCATCGAGATTGCAATGTAAACTCACTATTTCCCTTTTGTAACATTTCGGTCTCACCAAAAAGAGCAAATCGGTCCCACCGAGTTTACCTGACCAACTCTCTGCAAAGCTTATTACCAAAATCGGTCTCGCCGAGTTTGTGTAATCGGTCTTACCGAGATTACATTATGCCCTAACTCTAACCGAATCGGTCTCACCGAGTTGCATGTCAGTCCCATCGGAAATCCTAACGGTCACTAGGTTTACTAAATCGGTCTGACCGAGTCTGTTGAATCGGTCCCACCGAGTTTGGTAAATTGTGTGTAACAGTTAGATTTTGTGTGGAGGCTATATATACCCCTCCACCTCTTCTTCATTCGTGGAGAGAGCCATCAGAACAAACCTACACTTCCAACTTACCATTTCTGAGAGGGAACCACCTACTCATGTGTTGAGGCCAAGATATTCCATTCCTACCATATGAATCTTGATCTCTAGCCTTCCCCAAGTTGCTTTCCACTCAAATCTTCTTTCCACCAGATCCAAATCCCATGAGAGAGAGTTGAGTGTTGGGGAGACTATCATTTGAAGCACAAGAGCAAGGAGTTCATCATCAACACACCATTTGTTACTTCTTGGAGAGTGGTGTCTCCTAGATTGGCTAAGTGTCACTTGGGAGCCTCCGACAAGGTTGTGGAGTTGAACCAAGGAGTTCGTAAGGGCAAGGAGATCGCCTACTTCGTGAAGATCTACCGCTAGTGAGGCAAGTCCTTTGTGGGCGACGGCCATGGTGGGATAGACAAGGGTGGAGCCCTCCGTGGGTGGAGCCCTCCGTGGACTCGCGCAACCGTTACCCTTCGTGGGTTGAAGTCTCCATCAACGTGGATGTACGATAGCACCACCTATCGGAACCACACCAAAAACATCGGTGTCTCCAATTGCGTTTGAATCCTCCAAACCCTTCCCCTTACTTTCTTGCAAGTTGCATGCTTTAATTTCCGCTGCCTATATACTCTTTGTATGCTTGCTTGAATTGTGTGATGATTGCTTGACTTGTCCTAAGATAGCTAAAATCTGCCAAACTCTAAAATTGGGAAAAGGTTAAGTTTTTAATTGGTCAAGTAGTCTAATCACCCCCCCCCTCTAGACATACTTCAAGGTCCTACACCCGGAGTCTTCGGAGAGCCGCCCTCGGGCCTCGGGGGATCCCTCCCACGCCCAGCGGCAGCACTTAGCTCCGCGCTGGTGAGAAGACGTCGAAGACTAGACTAGGTGCCGGACGCGGCCTTTTGTTTTGCTTCCTTTTATGTGGTCAAGCTTTCTCGTTTCGGATCTAAGTTGAAGTTGAATTTGTGTTTGCGTATGCGGGGAGGGGTGACTTGTCTTGTTCGCGTGCTTTCTCGTGTTCTGGTTTCTGCTTAAGTTGGAATTCACACTAGCTGCCTCCCCCTCGCGAGCCCCTCGCGGGCGGGGCCGGGCCCAGCACACACGTGCATGCCCTCCCGCGGCCAGCGCTCGCTCTCGCAAGGCTCTTGCCACATGGTCAACAGGTCTCCCGAGGGACCCTCGGAGAGTCGCCACAAGCCTACTCGAAGCTCGCCTAAGATAAAGGTAAAATCACAGCAACCAACTCATCGCAAAGCCCATAACATCATACGGGCGCCCATCCGGTGCCGTCCTTAACAACGTGTGGACAACAATCCTTTTTACATGAGGGGCTTCCCCTCCCAAAATGCTCTTACAACCTTCAGGGCCACGCCCGAGCTTTTTCTGCGCAGGATAAATAGCGAAGGGGGCGTAGGATCAATCGGACATGTCGCTCACCGCAACCTCTTGGTCGCCTCCAGAAGCGTCGCTGGCGCCACTGTCGTTGTCACTGGCCTCACCCTCGCCGTCGTTGGCGCCATCTTCGCCGCCATCCACCACGTCGCCTTCATCAGCAGCAACAACCACCCCGTCAGCATCAGAGGTGAAGGCCCAGACAAGTGCATCCACGTTGTCCTCCATCCACCGTGCCAGGTCACCTCGGATGGGCTCGGGCATCGGGGCGATGACGGCGTTGAAATCAAAGTGGGGGTCGATGTTCTGAAGATGGCTGAAGACACGGGAGAATGCCCGTGCGAGCAGGCCACGGCTCCTCTCCTCGACAAGCTGGCAAGCCCTCTCAGAGCGATTCTCCAGATGCGTCACCACGTCAGTGAAGAACCGGAGATTACCGGCGTAGTTGGTCACATGAGGCTCCTCAGCGGCCGCTTCACAGATGTTGCCCAAGGCCGCGTTGGCCCTTTCCCTGAGTGTTCGGAGCATGGGGCCATGCACATGCTCCAGCGTCTGCCGCTGGTGAATCTCATCTTCGTTCCATCGCGCAACGGACTCGGCGTCATCAACCCTCTGTCAGAGGAGAAGCAACTCAGCGCGGGAGGAGGCTAGCTCAGCCTGCGCCGTGACTAAGGCGGTTGCGGTGGTCTCAGCACGCTGCGTCGCTTCGGTCAGCTTGGTCCTAAGAGCAGCAGTCCTGCCGCAGCCTCGGCCTTGATCAGCTCCAACATCTCCTCATACTCGCGCTCAAGACCCGTGCGAGCTTCCGCCATGCGGCGGTCGATCTCTTCCTAGATCCGGAGCTCCCACGCGCCAACATCGTCCTTTGCCTGGGTAACCTAGCGCTCCCTTGTCTCCAACCGTTCAAGATCGAGGTTGCGCTCGGCAGCCTCCAGCGTCAGCGCTTCCTCATGCTTCTGGAGCTCCTCCTCTTCGGCGGGCGCTACTTCCAGCGATGCAAGGGCAGCTTGGCGCAACTCCACTTGCTACTCCAGGGAATTGCACCAGGCTTGAAGCTCCCACACGCGCTCCTCCGCGATCTCGCGCCGTCGGTCTGCCTCTTGAGCCTCCTCGATGGCTCGGGAGCAGGCCTTTGGCGAGGCCACAAGAGATGCCTCGTCCTTCGCGTTGTCAAGATCACGCTGATGGCGCGCAAGGCTGACAGCCACCTTCAGCCTGCACCGTTCCTCGGCTAGCCACAGGCCTTCAGCTTCAAGACGCGCATTCTCGCCCGCGAGCTCTACACCAAGCTGGCTCACCGCGTCTATCGCCTTCTGGAGAAACTCTCGGCGAACGGCGCTACGCTCCCGCGCGCGCCTGAGCATGTCGTCAACATCGTCCTCCACCATCGGCGCCGGTGAAGGGCCCTGAAGTGGCTCGCCCCCTCTCGGCAGGGGGCTAGGGGCTGGTGCCCCTACGATCGCCGGTCGGGCCCCACGAGGGACCCAGCCCAGCGCTGATTCATCCCCAGAAGAGGAGCCGAAGATCGACTTCAGCCACTCGCCGTTCATGATCAGAGGAGGAGCGCGGGGCAAGCTGGTTGCGCATCGGGAAAGCTCGCGAAGGAAGGGCGGCGAGCACACAGGCTCAGGGCACACCGCGGGTCGGCCCACCTCTCTAGCCGAACTCGCGTCAGGGGTGGCGCACAGGCTCGGGACGCTCAAGGTCAGCGATGAAGATGAAGCTTGAGGAGGTGGCCTCTTGGTCGGCTCCGCAGGCTCGGTAGGAGGGATCCTGAAAGACCACAGACAGCGAAGGGAACAGGAAACAAGGAATTACAAGGAGGAACTTACTCGTCCATGGCGAAGTACTTCCTGTGCTTCAACGGGCGGTAGGGGCGGTCACTGCCACCCAAAGCCTCCTTCCTCTTGCGGAGGGCGTCGAAGTCTATGCGGAACCGGCCCAAGCGCTCTACGTGAGGGCCGGCGCGAGGCATGGACGAAGCAGCACCAAGGTGACTTGCATCAAGGGCGCCAGACTGGGAGGAGCGATCAGGTACCACCCCTTGGTGGCCTGCCGAGGCCTCGGGAGTTTTGGTCTCGGGAGGCGCAGGTTGCGTCCCCTCGTCAGCTACCACCTCGGGGCAGGTTTCGCAAGCTCCGGAGGATGACGCCTCGGGAGCCCCGCGTGACATCGGCATCTCGACACCAGACCCCCCAGCTCCCGGCGATGCTTGCCTCCCTGCACCACCTCCTGAGGCAGGATTGACGTGGGCGACGGGGGAAGGAGCCACGGCAACTGGATTCTCGCGGGGCCCCACGAGGTCGGCTGCGCGCAACCCCCATTCATCAAAGCGGGGCATCTGCCTTGCGAACTCGGCCCTGCCCGAGCAAAGATACAAGAGGGCGCCCCCATGCCGGATGCTGCCCGGAGAGGGGTCACCCGTCAAGACTTTCAGCACCTTCCTCAGTGTTTCAGGCGCAAGATCCCCCTCCTGGAGCTTCATGCGGTCTTGATGCCCAGTAAAAGTCCACACCGGACGGCACTGGCCCTGGAGAGGAGCGATGCGGCATTGGAGGAACTCCTTCACCACCTGGGGCGCCGTCACGCCAAGCGTCCTCAACCTCTCAAAGCGGCACCAGATAAAAGCAAGCTCGGGGCTCGTGAGCTTGTCATGACCCCAGCCTAGATTGGGGATAGCAGGCAATGTCGGATGCGCGAGCAGGGGGCTGGGCACCCCAACGTCCACGTACAGCCACCTTTCTCGGAACCCGCTCACGGAAGGTGGGAGGCCAAAGTCAATCCCCGAGGCGGCCGTCTCTGGCACGGCCTGGAAGCTCACGCACCCCGAGCATTGAGATGGGCCAGTCAGGCGCAAGGAGAAGAAGTGGCGCAGAAGAGCAACGGAAGGGGGGATGCCCACCATGGCCTCGCAGACGAAGGCGAAGACAGCAAGAAGAGTAATGGATTGAGGGCCGAGATGCATCATATGGATCTGGTAGTGGGAAAGCACCGCATTGAAGAAGGCAGCGAAGGAAGGAACCAGGCCCGCCCACAGGGCGTCGACGAAGAATCGAACCTCCGTGACGATCCTATCAAAGGAGGCGTAGCACACGGGCCAAGCCGTCGTCCTTCCGCACTCATTGAAGCTGGAAGCGAGGGCGAAGCGGACCTTGCCCTAGGCTTCCAGATTAAGTATCAGCGACTGGTCGACGACGGGCGCAGCTGCCGGGAGTGAGCTGGCCGAAGGCGCAAGCTTCTTCCCCTTCTCCTTTTTTGTTGGCGCCATGGCAATGGAAGGAGGGCAGAGCTCAAGATGGATTGGAGGCAGAAGCAAAGGCTCAAGGAAGAAAGGGGAATAGGAAAGCACGCGGGCAGCAAGGAGAGAATGACCGTGTACAGTCTCGTGGCCGCCTAGCCAGGCGCATAATGAGGGAGCGTGGGGAAGCGGAGACGCCCAGGTCCAATCAACTGCCACGCGGTGACCAAGGTCGCAGGCTGTTGGGGCCCGCGGCGCTCCACACTTGCCCTTTCGCTTTGCTGCTAAGCCAAGTCCGAGCGCGCCTTGGGCCCGGGGGCTACTGTCGGCGTTCTAGGAACGGGGGTCCCCAGACTTGCCTACCTGCGGCCTGCGGCGTGGCTCAAGTGGTGGCCCAGCACGGCCCATCTTCATCAACTCAAGCTCAAGACCCTCGCGAGGGGCCAAGCCTCGCGGGGCAGACGACGCAAGGCTTCCTCAGGAACGGCCTCACCAGGCAGGCTCGCGAGGAGGCGGAGAGATCAAGGCAGGGGTACCTCGCGAGGTGCTCGTGACGCAAGCCATGACGATCGAGACCAGGCGGGCGCCGGCCTGCGCAGTGTCCTTGTTTCCTCTTTGGTGCAAAGGGGGCAAGCGCAGGCGCGGAGTACCGAGGCATCAAGCAAAGGTTACCATTTCAGTGCAACAAGACCAAGACCAGCAGAGCGGCAGGACAGAGGTCACCGTGGAGCCCAAGACGGCGTCATCGCCAGTGCCTTTGGCAGCCGAAGACCAACTTTAGTCAGGATAACTTGTACTAGATGTTCCCCTTCAAAATGGTCGTTGTTGGCTCCCTTCCCGCTCAATATTTGGGAAGAGGACCAGGGCCTCTATATAGAGATAGCCACCACAGTAGAGGGACATCTTATCTGGATCTCACCTAGAGCCAACAGAGACGGAGCAATTCCTCTCCAAGCGCACCACCGCAAGAACATCCCTCCCGAGGCTGTTCTTCCTCTGTACTGTTCATCATCAGCCCTAGAGGCAATCCACCACACCACACACTAGAGTAGGGTATTACACCACAATGGTGGCCCGAACCAGTATAAACCTTGTGTCCCTTGTGTTGTTCTTCGTGTAGCTTAGATTCATAGAGAGGCGTTAGGACGTGGATCGGTAGGGGGGAGATCTTCGCGCGCGCCCCAGAGTTCGAACCTTAAAGGTTTTGCCGGAACCCAATATCCAACAAAAATCCTTTAACTCCTTTGGATGCGGAACCTTTGGAATTAGCACAATCGCCGTGTCATTAACACAGTCAGGCATCATCCCTGTACGAAAAAAGTCCAAAACCGCAGCAATAATTTCACCCTTTAAGACAGCCCAGTTACGTTGAAAAAAAACATGGCGGTAAACCATAAATACCTGGCGCCTTAAGTGGACCAATCTGGAATAACGCATCCGATATTTCTTTCTCTAAAAACGGTGCACACAAGTTCTCATTCATCAACTCTGTCACCTTTGGTTGAATGCATTCCAACACTTCTGCAGGTGCAAGAGTTGGGTCTTTTGTAAACACCTCCTGAAAATATGACGTGGCCATTCTTTCCATATCAGACGGAACATCACACCAGGTGCCATCAATATTACGCAGCCGCTGGATAAAGTTACGGCGTGCTCTCCACATCGCACGCCGGTGCAAGTATTTCGTGTTGCGTTCTCCTTCTTTCAGCCACATAATCCATGATCGCTGAAGCCACATCATTTCCTCCTTGTACAACAGTTCATCTAGAGCATTCATCTTTTTTCTTATAATATGCCTATCCACATTACCTTGCTGCAAATTCTCTAATTCAGACCGCAACTTTTCAATCTCACGATTAACATGACCAAAATTCTGCTTGCTCCATGACCGCAAACTCAACATCATATGTTTCAAAGAAGCAGCTACTGAACCCAGGTTACCCTGGGGCCGTGATTTCGCCCAAGACTGTGCAACTATGTGGGGAAGAGTCGGATCCCTCTCCCACATGAACTCATACCGAGGATTCGATGGACGTTGTGGAGCATCCACCGGCACCAATTGGATCACCAACGGACAATGGTTAGAACATGATGACGCCGGCACCAATTGGCGATGTTGGGAGTGATGGCCTCAGGCTCTGGCGATTCCGCTGGCGACCCCGCGGGCGTCACCGCCGCTCCCGTCGCCTCGCCGTCGGCGCTTCCCCTCGCCCCCTCCCCGGCTGTCTCCCTCTCCGCGGACCCGGCGCCGCCCTCCTCGTCGGACGCTCCCTCCGCCGCCGCTCCGGCAATGTTCTGCTGGGCGGACTGCACGGAGTATCCCCTTTTCCCCCCTCCG
>NC_041391.1:332068933-332069626 GCF_002162155.2 Triticum dicoccoides | reverse complement strand
GCCCGGCTCGGGCGGAGGCCCTCAAAGGAGGGGCCTTGGCTGGTAGGTCCCCGCGCCGCCGGCACGGGCTCGCCTGGGGCGTGGCCGGCCGCTCCGACCGGGGCGCCGCCCACTCCTCCTGGCGCCGCCCGGCGGTGGAGGCTCGGCCACCGGCACCCCCTCCTCCCCGTCGCCCTTCTTCCTCCCTCCCCTCCTCCCGTCCCCGGCGCTCTGCCCCGCCCCGTTCCGCCGGTTCATCGCCCACTTCGGGTCCTCCGGGCTCTAGGTGCGGGCCGGCCGGAGAGCCTTGGCTCTTCCTGCCGCCCGTGCCGGACATGTGCCGGCGGCGGCGCCGGCGGTCGGCCCTGGTAGGGTTCCCTCCCTCGCCCCCGCTCTCTCCCGTTGCGTGGACCGACCTGCGGGGTTGGCTGGGCTGCTAGGCCCCGGCCCTCCGCGGCCGCTGGGCTCAGTGTGGCCCACTCCTGATCGGCCCATCTATCACCCCCCGGTCCGGCCCAGTCCGGGCAGGCCGAATTCGTGCCCTAGGCCCAGATCCGGGGGTTATCCCTCGATCTGGCTCCCTTGCGGCTTACCTCTCCGCCCTCCCTCCTGCGTCGCTCTCTCGCCCTCCCCTCGGCGCTCCCCCTGCGCCACCCTCGACACCCCGGCGGCTCTAGCCGTCCCCCCCCTCCGCCCGTCCGACCTGCGCTCCTG
>NC_041391.1:332066518-332068358 GCF_002162155.2 Triticum dicoccoides | reverse complement strand
CTCCTCATGTCACGCGAATGGGCGGACGCTGCCCCCCGGGCCAAGAGGAAGGCGGGGGAGCTTCAGCGCGAGCCATCCCGCCCCTCTCCGGACGCCCTCCGGCGCGAGGAGGAGCTCCGGCGGGAGCTTCGCGAGCTCCGCGACAGCCATCGCTCTCCCGCCCGTCGTGAGGACAGAGGCCGGTCCCGGTCGCCTCGGGCCTCGTCGGGAGACTGGCGGTCTCGCCGGCGTTCTCTGTCACCGTCCCCTCATCGGGGTCGCTCTTCGTCCCCCTCCCGCGCGGCTCGCCCCAGCCCCACCCGTCCCCGGGACGGGATCCTCCCCGCCCCTGATCCGCGCCCCTATGTGCCTCCTCACGCTTCTGCCCCCGGGGCTGCGGCACCGGCCCCTGCTCCTGGTGGAGGTCCCGCCCGCGGTCGGTCCGGGCCAGCCAAGAAGAAGAAACGGCGTGGTGTTCGCGGCGCGCCGCCCGTGCCCCCTCCCGCGGGTCCGGGCGCCTCCTCCACTCCCGGACCCGTCTCCGGTCTCCCTCGCCCCCCTGCTTCAACTGTGGGGTGAGGGGGCACTCGCAAGTCAACTGCGTCAATCCCTAGTGCTGCTACCTCTGCAAGGATCCCGACCACCCCGCCCTCCTGTGTCCGGATAGACCGGTGGTTTCGGAGCTCATGATGTATGGGCATGGGATCGAGGGGTTGGGTTTCTTCCACCTCGAGGTCCCCGACACCCCTCCGTCGTCTCCCTCCCTTCAGGCGGTCGTCACGGTCGTCGATGGGGTGGCATCCCCGGAGATGATCGAGGCTGAGCTCAACCATCTCTACCATCACCAGTGGGACTGGGTGGTCACCCCCACCGCCGGCCACATCTTCTCTGTCATCTTCCCCGACTCCGTCAGCTACGGCTACGCGACGCGTAGTGGCCGGATCACTCTCGCTCTCAACCGGCTGGTTGTCGAGATATCCGAGCCGGTTCTCGACGCCCGGGCCGTGGCTGTCCTCGACACCGCTTGGATCCTCATCTCCGGCCTCCCCGATATTGCGCGGTCCGAGCCCGTCATCCGCCAGATGTCTCGTCTCTTGGGCAAGGTGGTGGCGGTCGACGAGCTCTCTCTGCGCAAGGAGGAGGAGGTCCGGGTCAAGGACAAGTGCCTCGACTCCTCCAAGCTTCACACCTCAGTCCGGTTTTCTTCAACGACCAGGGCTTAGACCTCAGAATCGCCCCCGAGCCTCCCAACCACGTTGGGCGTCCCCGCTCCTTCAACGTCGGCCTCCCCGGTGGCAACCCGGGGGCCGGTGGGGATTACCATGGCCGCCACCGCTCCCGCTCCCACTGCTCGGATGAGGATGGGGCGTCCGAGGTCTCCCTCTCCCCCTTCCCCTCGCCCCGCCTCCTGCCGCGGGGGGCAAGGGCCGCCAGGCCGCTCCATGCCCTCCGCTGGGTGGACCTTCGCTCTCTGCGGCATCGCCCTCCGAGGGGAGCGACATCTCAAGTGTGGGATTGGTGGTTTGCCCGACCTCCTCCCCGCGCTCCCCCGCCTCGTCTCCTCCCTCTGTGCGACTCGGTGGTCCTGTCCCTCGACGTGCTCCCGGATGCTCCGGTGGCGCCCCCGGTGGGGGGGACGCTCCTGTGGTGGACCTCCCGACCCCGGCCTCGCCACCCCCCGTCGCCCCATCCCCTCCTCGGCCTGAAGCTCCGTCGCCCTCATCGCCCCCGCGGGGTGCCCCTGATGCTGACCCCGCGCCCTCCCCGCTCCCCCCACGCCTGCTGCGTCGCCACCCCCAGCGCCACTCCACCTCGGCTGCTCTGGGCCTGTTCAGCTGGCCTCTCCTGCGTCGTCTCTGCC
>NC_041391.1:332052496-332066232 GCF_002162155.2 Triticum dicoccoides | reverse complement strand
TACTCCCGTCGCAGTCGGTCGACCTCCTCCCCGGTGATTGCTTCCCGCCGGAGTGCGCGGCTGGATGCTGCTCACCCTGAGGGCAGCCCGGCTCTGCCCATCCCCGAGTGGGCGGAGCTCCGCGCTGCTGCCCGTAACCTGGAGCCAGGTACGCCCTCCGTTCCCCCCTCTGCTTCGTCTTGTTCCTTCTCTGCGCTTGAGTCTATTCCTCTGGGCAATCTCGCCAAAGTGGCCTCCGACTCCGCGATCATTTTTAGAGGGGAAGCTGGCCCCCCTTTAGCCCAGATCGCGGCCATCAGAGCTCGTGAGATTCTTGATGGGAAACTCGCGGAGGCCCGTGCTGCCCTCCTTTTACCCCCGGCCGCCCCTGCGATTGGGGCGACCCCCTCTCCGCTCGTGCCGCGGCTGACGGCGCCTCCCCCCCTGCGGCCGGGACGGAGATCCGTGGCCGTACTCGCTCCCGCACGGCGGCTCTTCGTGCGCAAAGCACTTCTCGTGTTTTGGGGTCAAGCAGCCCCCCAATGGCTCCTTAATGCGAGCTCTTTTCTGGAACATCCGCGGCTTCGGCCATGATGGTCGTCGCCGCCAACTAGTGGAGTACATGCGGGATGAGCACATCGACATTGTTGCCGTTCAAGAAACCATGCGTCACGATTTCTCGCTTCCTGAACTTGACTGTTTGAGCTCCCACCTCTTTGCGTGGCAATGGCTCCCTTCTAGTGGGAGCACAGGTCACTCGGGTGGCATCCTTTTAGGTGTGAAGGATGCCACCTTCGAGGTGGGCAGCATGGATCGGGGTGAATTCTTCGTCAGCATGGAGTTATTTGAGAGATCTCTCAACTTCAAGTGGGAGGTCATCATTGTCTACGGGCCTGCCGACCATAGTAGGTCGGCCGCCTTCCTTGAGGAGCTCCACCGGAAGATCTCGGCGGCCTCCCTCCCCGTGGTAGTGGGTGGCGACTTTAACCTGTTGCGCGTGGCGGAAGACAAGAGCAATGACAATGTGTGCTTTGCCCGGATGCAATTGTTTAATGACTTCATTGCTGACCTCGCCCTCCGGGAGATTGATAGGATTGGTGCCCGGTTCACCTGGACCAACCGGCAAGCCTCCCCGACCCAGTCTGTCTTGGACAGGGTCTTAGTGTCCCCGGATTGGGACCTCCGCTGTTCCCTAGCCTCACTCCGCGCCATCACTCGGATTGGCTCGGATCATGTTCCCCTGCTTCTCTCCTCCGCGGACGAGCGTCCGCCGATCCCCCTCGTTTCCGCTTTGAGACTTTCTGGCTCTCCCAGTCTGGATTTACCGACGCCGTCTGCGCTCGGTGGATCGAGGCTCGGGCCCACCCCCACCCTCGTCCCCCCTCGGCTATTGACGCGTGGCACTTTTGTGCGAAACGTGGCAGGCAGTTTATGAAGGGTTGGGGGGCAATCTGGGCCGCGACGCCAGGGAGCGTAAGAAGGCGCTGCTGACCGCGATTCAGGCCCTTGACCTTCGGGCTGACGCGGTGAGTCTCTCTCCGAACAAGTGGCTATCCCGCTATGACCTCGAAGACCAACTTTCCGTGATCTACACCGATGAGGAAGCATATTGGCACCTTCGGGGCGCATAGAGATGAGTCCTGAAGGGAGATGCGAAAGCGCATACTTCGAGGCTATCGCCAACGGCCGCCGTAGACGCAACATCATCCCCCTTCTTTGGGATGGGGAGACCCTTCTTCAGGACCCTCGCGACATCCGGGCCCATGTCGACGGCTTCTATAGGTCCCTTTTCTCTGCCGCTCCTAGGAGCGGCATCTTCCTCACCCCTGATTGTTGGGCTGGTGCCCAGCTGGTGTCCGACTCGGAGAACGCGACCCTGACGGCCCCCTTCTCTGAGCAGGAGGTTTGGGAGGCCATCAAGGGCATGAATGCTTCCTCTGCGCCGGGCCCGGATGGCCTCCCGGTCATATTTTTCCAGACCTTCTGGAACATGATTAAATCCGAGGTCATGGCCATCTTCGATGAATTCTTTGTTGGCTCTATTGACCTGGGCCGCCTCAACTACGGGATCATCTCTCTCATCCCCAATGTCCCTGGGGCGTCCGACATCCGCCAGTTCCGCCCGATCACGGTGATTAATGTGATCTTCCGGATCTTGGCCAAAGGGTACGCCAATAGGGTGACCCTGCTTGCAGACCGGGTGACCCACCCTAACCAGTCGGCCTTCATTAAGGTCCGATACATCTTGGATGGAGTCCTTGTCCTTCATGAAGTCCTTCATGAGGTCCTTGTCCTTCATGAAGTCCTTCATGTTTTTCTGAAGATTGATTTCCACAAAGCTTACGATTCTGTTAGCTGGACCTTCCTCAGGGAAGTCCTTCTTCAGAAGGGCTTTGATGACCGGTGGATCACTAGAGTCATGCAAATGGTCTCTTGCGGTCGCACGGCGGTCAACATCAACGGCGAGATTGGTCCTTTCTTCCCTACCCTTTGTGGGGTGCGCCAAGGCGACCCCTTCTCCCCGTTCCTATTCAATATGGTAGTGGATGCTCTTGCCTCCATCCTTGATAAGGCAAAAGCCGTTGGCCACATTCGTGGGATTACCCCCCACCTTTCCGGGGGCTCGGGGATCTCCATCCTCCAGTATGCTGACGACACGATCATCATGGTCGAAGGCTCGGAGGTGGACATCGCCAACCTTAAGTTCCTCCTTCTCTGCTTCCAACAGATGTCAGGCCTCAAGATCAACTTCGACAAGAGTGATGTTATGGTGATGGGATACTCCCCCTCTGAGTCTATGTCCATCGCCAACAGACTTAATTGCCGCCTGGGTCTTTCCCCACCTCCTACCTAGGGACGCCCATTAGCGATTCGCGGCTCTCCATCGTGGACCTGCGGCCCTCTGTGGCTAAGCTCCAATCCCGGTGCGAGCCCTGGCAGAGGAGGTGGCTATCTAAGGCGGCCCGGACTATTCTCATCAACTCTTCCCTCTCCAGCCTCCTCTTGTTTCTGATGAGTTTCTACAGCCTTCATGAATCTCTCCACAAGGAGATCGCCAAGATTCAGTCCCGCTTCTACTGGGCTGGCGAGCATGACAAGCATAAGTACCACATGGTCAGCTGGCCCGACATTTGCAAGCCCAGGGAGCAAGGTGACCTGGGCATCATGTGCTCTAAAAGGATGAATATTGCCCTTCTCTCCCGTTGGCTTTGGCGCATCGCGCAAGGTCAAGGTGGCCTCTGGCTCGACATTATTCGGAATAAATACCTGCGTGGACAACCCCTAGCCTTCTGCCAGAAATCGGGCGGCTCTCAGTTCTGGCAGTCTATTGTCCAGCTTCTCCCGGTGCTCCGCATTGGAACCTCCATCTCGGTGGGGTCCGGTCTCTCGACGCTCTTCTGGTTTGATCGCTGGGCCGGAGACTCTCCCTTCGCGGCCCGCTTCCCCGCCCTCTTCTCTATCTCCGTCGACCCCATGATTTCTGTTGATAGGGCCCTTCTTGACTTAGGGCGCCTCGCTTTCCGTCGGCCTTTTGGGCTGGCGGAATCCGCCGCCTGGCGTGAGTTGCTTGATTGCATTGCTCTGCATGAGCCGTTAGTGGATGGGGGTCCAGACCTTGTGCGCTGGCGTCTGGAGCCGTCGGGCCAGTTCTCCACCAAGTCGATGTACCTGGCCATTGCCCCTTCCTCCGCCCCCCTCCCCCTCTCGATGGTGTGGTCCGTCCGCGTTCCCCTGAAGATTCGCATCTTCATGTGGCAGTGGATTCGCGGTCGGGTCCCGTCTGGAGTGGAGGTCTGCAAGCGCAATGGCCCGGGTACTGGTATCTGCCCGCTCTGTGGTGTCCCTGAAGACTCGAACCACATCTTCTTCTCCTGCGTCTCCGCCCAGTTCCTCTGGAGCTGCTTTCGCGAGGTGGTTGGTGGAAGTTGGTGCCACACCAATTTCCCGGACTTATTTGCTGAACTCCAGTTGTCCCCCGCGACCTCTCGCCACATTAGGTGGCTTGAGGTTGGGGTTCTCGCTTGGACTCTATGGACCGTTCGCAATAAGCTTGTGATTCAGCGTACTCCCCTTCGTCGCGCTACTGACGCTCTCTTCAAACTCTCAGGTTTCTTGCAGCTTTGGCGGCCGCTTAGCCGCTCCCCGAACCGTGACGCCATCTCAGCCTTCATCGCCGACCTCCGTTCGATGGCCGTCCGCCTGTCGCCGCCGCCTCCGCCGCCCCCGCCGGATCCAGATTAGGCTCCCTGCGTCTGGAGTGTGTTGTTTTCTCTTTTTTTTGGGCTTGTTGAGCTGTGCCCTCAGCAGAACCTGTATACTGTGCCGTGAGACTTGGGTGGGTGTGTGTGGACTTGATTCTGTTTGTATGCTCTGTGGCGGTTTGCTTTATTTATAAAGCGGGGCGAAAGCCTTTTTCGGTAATATGCAACACTTTAATGGCTGGAAACAAGTCCCTCCATCGCTCATCAGCACATGCTCTATCAAGTCGCACCTTGGTATTGTTATTTCCATATTGCCCATTGTCATATGTAAATGGCATTCCAGAAAAACCAAGATCCTCTAGTTCACAAAGCTGTAAACAATCTCTAAAAAGAGCCATTTGTCCTTCTGGCCTTGTAGATCTCGAAAGATGCTCATGCTGCCAAAGGACTTCATTAAAGTCACCACAAACAAGCCAAGGATCTTGCGAAACAGACCTTAATCTCGTTAGGTGATCCCACATGTAATGACGATTCTCCACACGTGGCTCCCCATAAACAAAAGTTGCTCTCTATGTCTTGTCCATGCTATTATCCACTATCATAACATCTATATATCTAGGACAAGAGTCCAGCACTGTAACCTGAAGTTTTTCATCCCAATATAGGGCTAGGCCCCCGCTCATACCACTACAGTTAACACCACTGAAACCTCTTAGACCAAACCTCCACTTTAACTTCTCCATCTTATTTGCAGCCTGCCTAGTCTCAAAAAGAAAGACAAGCTGGGGTACGTTGGTTTTTGAGAGAGCCAACACCTCTCGAACTGTCCGACGGTTCCCCCCACCCCGGCAGTTCCAGACGAGTAGATTCTTTGCGTCCGGCAGTCCTCCTCGAGGGAGGCCGCCCATATCTCATTTATTGCAACAACTTTATCCATCTTAGGTCGCTTACTACTCGTACTACTGTCCGGGGAAATAAGTTCAGGCAAGTCATCACCTTTACCTTCCGTTAGAGCAAGCAAACCAAATGTACTAGGCCCAGCAGCCGGATCAACAAGAATATCCTCTGTACTAAAACGTTTCTTGCCACTTCTATCAATCTCATGTCCTCTTGTACTGATTTGACCGGACTGCATGCAGTATGTGCAACCGCTGGTACAACCTTTGCGTTAGCCACTCCTGCATTAACCTGCACAACTTAACATGGAGAGTCGCCCCTGACGGCGTATCAGTAGCCCGTGCATTCAGATTTTCAGACCGCTGTTTATTAGGAGCATCAGCGTACAACCAGTCCCCATATTTCATGCGTTTAGCATCATGAATACCTGTGCCACATTCCTTGAATTCATGTCCCACTAGACCACAGACTTTGCAAAATCTTGCGAGTTTCTCGTACCTAACCAGGTACACTTGTCTCTCCTTCCCACGAACAATACTCACAAATTTTGTTAAGGGCTGACAAATATCATGTCTAACCCGTACACGAACGTAATCACCTCTGGTATTGCCATTAAGGCGCATGTCCAGAATTTCGCCAGACTCTTTGAGCAGCCTAACAACGACCTCCTTCTTGCAATAGCCTTCAGGTAACTTGTGAATCTGTAGCCAAATCGGCATAAACACATTGCTGACATCCTCAGTCTTGCTGAAGCCATCGTATGGGCATAACAGGACCGCCATATTCCGGAACAGCCATGGTCCTTGATCAATCATACGTTCCCAGTCCCCCAAACACGATGCCTGGACGACAAACATGTTCGGTCCTACTGGTCGAAATCTGATATCCTTTGCTGGATTCCATGCTGCTCGCATGTCTTTGTAGAAAGCAGATTGGCTGAAGGGCTTCTCTGTATGAACCCTAGGAAGGGCCAGCCAACGAACGCCGTCGTTTATCACGGGATCATCCATATCGATCTCCACATCATGAAACTCTTCGTCGTTTAGATCAAGCTGATCAAAAAAATCATCAAGATTCATCTTCCCGGCGGCCACACCTCCGCCGTTGGTCTCGTACTGAGCATCCGATGGAGAAGCCATGGCTTCAGGTCGCTGGGAACCTTCTGTCGAAGGGAAGGAGAAAACCCTAGGCGGGGAAAGACTTGATCGGGGGTAAACTCGCGAGTGACTCAGAATCGCCCGAGAGGAGACTTAACCCTAGCCGCAGCGTAGGGGATAATTGGAGACCGAAACTGATTCTTACCAAAAGAACACGCCACCTTCCGCATGTTAGCCATGCCGCAATCACCGAGCTATCATGAACCCACTGTTGTCGTGCCCTTCACCCACATTATAATAGCACGGACCTGTTATGAACTTATGATGCATGGACAGAGGCAGCGTGTCTAGGTGTGGTCAACCTGAGTGGGTGTTCTGTTGACTAACGATTTTGTTTGTGGATTTTATCACTGAATTGATGTCCAGCATACAATTGATAGGGTAAGCGACGTAGAGGTGTTCCTCACAACGACGAGGTCTTCTGGGGGCCGGCTGCCGGCCTCCCCGGTGCAGGCGCCGCCGCCATGGAAGCAGAGCGCCTCATGGAGGATGCCACTGTGCCGACGTTGGCCCTGGGCCCCTGGCCACTATCGGTGATTACCTTCCAGTCGCGCAAAATTTGATTGACTGCAATTTTTCCCTAGGTGTTATCTTTTCAGTTTTTATGTGGACCAAGATTTAACCAAACTTAGATTACTGATGTATTACACTCATTACATCACGTGTTCGGTTTAACTATATCAAATAAATATTACTGGGATCTTTTATAGAAGTCTCAACTTTACATGTATTTGTTGTTTTCCTTTTATTTGATTATTATGGAAAAAATAGTGGTATAAGAATTACAACTTTGTCATTCTAAATTCTGAAAAATATGGTCCTATAGTAATGAGATCTCCTTGCCATTGTTAATTTGAATCTAGCTTGCAGCGTTCTAATCTGACATATGTATAATTAAATCTTCCTATCCTCCATCGGTTCATTCTTTTCGTATTCAGTCAGATTTCAAATTTTCAATAGCTGCCTTTTTCTGTTGCAGATTAAGCAGGAAGAACCCATTCTCGCAAAGAATACTGTGTACTCTGGATTGTCTGGTAATAATCCATTGTAATGGATCTTTGTGCACATATTGTACTATTGTGCAATGTAGTGGCACAACTAAGTTGCTCCCAAGGTATGATTTTGTTCTTCATGGTTTTTCACTAACAAAAATTCAAGAGCAATATGATCTTCAAATTTCTTCAATTAATTTAAAAGTAAGGCATATGTTGTCAGCAAGCACTTCAATTATCACATGATATTTCAATTCACTTTGCATCAATTGAGAAGCATAAGTCCCGCTGCAATGCGCGGGGTACCATCTAGTTCTCCCAGTTCCCCACCCAGATAAATCTAAACTGTAACAATACATAATAACACATAATAGCTATGTCAAACTTATATTAGACAAATGGTACATCCCATAAGCATTTCCATGACATGAACAAAGAAATACACGACTATAATGGAAATTGCTTAATCCAGGACAATGGTGTAATATTCAGGATGCTATGAAAAGTTCTTATTAGTATACTGAAGTTTAATAATTTACATCTCAAAGATGTCAAAATGGTGAAAAAGGGGAAAAGAAATGATGTATAAACCGAACCAATGTGTTGCCTCTAGCCGCTATACATACCAGCGCTAAAATAGCTCAACATAAGGTGTACTCGCAATCAAGCAAACGGGTCAGGATCTCCTGGCAGCTTGGTCGCTTCTCCGGTTCTGTCCAGCAATCTACCAAACAAAATTGCAACATGCTTCACACGGTCAACATCAAGTTCTTGACCGGAGCTTAGGTATCACTGAATTTTATATGTTTGCATATATTTCAAAAATAAGCAGATTTGGCAAATAGATGTATGCAAGTTGCCAACACATACCATTTGAATAATAGCACAGCAACTATTTTGTGTAACT
This sequence comes from Triticum dicoccoides, assembly GCF_002162155.2. NCBI lineage: Eukaryota > Viridiplantae > Streptophyta > Magnoliopsida > Poales > Poaceae > Triticum > Triticum dicoccoides. The sequence goes on along the minus strand of NC_041391.1, from coordinate 332,058,098 downwards.
AGGATTCCACCGCGGGACAAGTATAACTATATCTACAATTGTACGTAGTGCACCAGTATGGACCAATAACAGCCACTGGAATTTCAATCAGACGGTTCACAGTTGGGAGCAACTGGAACAGTTGGATCTATGTATTGTCAGGCTCTAACTAACTGACGAACACAAACACATGGAATTTCAGAGGAATTCTTGCTTGATTTCAGAGGAAACTCGCTAGGGTTCTTACAAGAAGAGGAAAGTAGGCCAACCACTCCAGTGGCGGCTAGGGTTACAACCCAGTTTACATTCGATGCCTCTCCCGATGGGATCTGAGGTCTTTATAAAGAGGAAAAGTTTACTGAAGGTAAAAGCAGCCTGACAGCGACATGAACAGGTACAGTAAGTGTGACGCTACAGTGATTGGATCATAGCCGACGGATGGAGATCGGACGATGCTCAGATGACGGCTTAAGTAACTGTGTACCGCTTCATGACTACACTCCATCCACGCGATGAGGATATGACGGTCTACGGCTGTTGTCGGACGATGAACAGGTACAGGAGATTCAGAGAGCAGAGGAGGGCCTGACAATACCCCCGTGTGAAGATCAGACTTGTCCTCAAGGCTGGAAATCTGGGAAGATTTTCTGGATAAATGCAGAATCGTCCCAGCTAGCTTCTTCTACAGGTAAATTGAGCCATTTCACCAACCATCTGACCACAGGAATAGAGATATCACCTTGAGGTCGAGGAATTAATTTTCTGTCTAGGATAGCTTCAGGTTGGAGTAGTATCTGCCCTTGTTCAGTCACCAATGGCAGGTGGGGGTGGGAATGACATGTGTACCAATGTGTTGCTTGAGCTGACTCACATGGAATGTGTTATGAAGCTTGCACCCTTCAGGCAGAACTGATAAGCATGATTACCCACTCTTTTGAGAATTCTGAAAGGCCCATAGTACTTGGGAGTGTAGTTTCAAATGTCTATGGATACTGAGAGAGGTATGTCTGTATGGGCGGATCTTGAGATACACCATATCACCTTCCTGGAAGATCCTTTCTTTTCTCTTTTTGTCAACAAAGTGTTTCATTCTTTCTTGTGCTTTCTGCAAATTTTGCTTGGTGAGCTAGGTCCTTGTTGAGCAGCAAGTCAGGTGAGTCCACTACACAGAAAATCAGGCAGACTCGATTCAGCAACCATGGGGGGTGGGAAACCATATAGAACCTGAAAAGGAGTCATTTTCAGAGAGGTGTGGAAAGTGGTTTTATACTACCATTCAGCTAGTGCCAGCCAGGAGTGCCACTTAGTAGGCTGTTGGAAAGCCATGCACCGAGGTAATTTTCCAAGCATTGGTTAACCCTTTCTGTCTGCCCATCAGACTGGGGATGGTATGAAGTACTCATGTGAAGCTTGATGCCCAGTGTTTTGAAAAGTTTCTGCCAGGGGTTACTGGTGAAAATTGTCCCTGTCAGTTACAATAACACTGGGGAGGCCATGGAGTTTGAATATGTGGTCTGAAAACTGTCTGGCAACGAGTAAATTGCAGAAAACAACCAGTTTGAAAGTTAGGTTTGTGAAAAACACTACAATACATTTTTTTTTTGCAGAAAACACCATGTCTTCAGTAATCTTTTTGCAAATAACACTGATCGGCGGATTTGGCTCCACTGAGCACGCTTATGACAGTTGGGGCCCTTTTTTGCCTACATGGCGTAACATTTCGTGCCAGATCACTTCTATTCTGAATTTACAAAGTAGCCCTTAGTTTTTACATAGAAACCCCTGAATCAAAAAGAAAACATGCAATTAGCTCGCTCCCTTCAATCCCCATCTCTCCCGCCAGATCCTCCGCCCGGCGCCGACACACAGGAGGCTGGGCAGCCGCTCCCTCGCCTAAGACACCGCATCTTCCTCTCTCCTTCTCTGTCCTCGGTGGCCGCGGAGCGCAGCCTCCTCTCTCCATCTCCCTCCTCGGAGCGCGGCGGCCGCGGGCAGAGCAGGGTGGCGGCGGCGCGGCTGGCAGGCGGCGGGCGCGGGCGGAGCAGGGCGGCAGCGGCGCGGCTGGCAAAGCGGCGGCAAGCGCGGGCGGAGTAGGGCGGCGGTGGCGCGGCTGGCATGGCGACGGGCGCGGCTGGGCAAAGGCGGGAGCGCTGCAGGGCAGGGAGGTGAGCACGGCGGCGGCTGGCGCATGGTGGTGACCGGCGCCATCGAGGCCGAGGAAGGCGGCGGCCGGCATGCAGTTCGCCGGCTTTGTCTTCTCCCTGGCAGCCCTCACCCAGAGGAGGGAGGTGGAGGCGCTGGGAGGAGGGTTGAGAGAGAGAGAGAGAGGAGGGCAGACGAGGTCGAGGGTTGGAGCTCCGGCGGGCTGCTATGTGCGACGGCGCGCGGGATGGGGAGCTTCTCTCCTCTGGCGGCTGACTGTGATGGCAAGACAGGGCAAGGGCCTGGGCAGCACAGGGGGAAAACTTGCGGGTGTTTTCGCTTTTTTACCCGTCTAGCGTTGTCTTTGGTAAAAATGTTATGCCATGTTAGCGAAAAATGGGACCCATCTGTCATAACCTCACTTAACAGAGCAAGATCCGCCGATCGGTGGTTTTTGCAAAAAGATTACCCAAGACGTGGTTTTCTGCAAAAAAAATGTAACGTAGTGTTTTCTGCAAACCTAGCCTTCAAAGTGGTGGTTTCCTGCAATTTACTCGTCTGGCAACAGATTGAACAGTGATAGGGTGCTTCATAGAGAGGAAATGGGCATAGGTGAACCTGTCAACAACCACCTGTATAAGGTTTTTGTTTTCAAACATTGGCAGACCTTCCACAAAGTCCATGCTTATGTGGCACCAGGCAAAGTCAGGAATTGGCAAGGGCTGTAAAAGGCCAGAATATGGGGTATTTTCAGATTTATTGAGCTGGCAAACAGGGCATGCTTTAACATATGCAATCACATCTTGTTGCAGGCCAGACCAGTGACATAGCAAGTGTATTCTCTGGTAAGTTGCTCTTTCTCCCGAGTGTCCTCCAAGTTCAGACTTATGGAATGTCTAGATTAAATCCTATCTGAGGGAAAGTGTTGTTGCCAATCACAATTTCGTTCTTAAATCTGAGGATGCCATGTTGGAATGTGTAATTAGGATGAGCTTGGGGATCAAGTGCCAGCTCAGTAATGATGGCCTTGTACTTGGGGTCCACGGAATAAGATTTGACAACTTCAGTGATCCACAAGGGAACAACAGAACTAGCAGCTAAAGAGCTCAAGCAGTGTCTCACTCTAGAGAGTGCATCAGCTGCTCTGTTTTCTCTTCCCTTGTACTCAATTGTGTAGTTGTAGCCCAGGAGTTTGACCAGTAACTTGTGTTGGATGCCTTGTGTAAGTTTCTGCTCATGGATTTATTTGAGACTCTGTTGGTCTGTTCTGATGATCAGGTAAGAGCTGGCAAAATAATGTTTCCATTCTTTTAAAGCTTCCATAATTGCCATAGTTTCCTTGTAATAAGTGCTCATGGTCTGGGCTTTAGGGCCAAGAGATTTGCTCATATAAGCAATGGGCCTTCCTTCCTGCATGAGGACAGCACCTAAACCATAGCCACTAGCATCTGCTTCCAAGATGAAAGGCTTGGAAAAGTTAGGGAGGGCCAAGACAGGGGCATCTGTGAGTCTAAGTTTAAGGTCCTGGAATGCTTGTTCTTGAGTGGTAGACCAGTGAAAGTTGCCCTTTGTTAGAGCATCAAAGAGAGGCCTACCCACAACTCCATAACCCTGTATAAACCTCCTGTACTAGCCTGCAAGCCCTAAAAATCCCCTGAGTTCAGTGATGTTGGTAGGAGCAGGCCAGTTAGTGACGGCCTCAATCTTAGCAGGATCTGTTGCTAAACCTTCAGCAGTGATGATGTTGCTAAACCTTCATCAATAAGGACTGGAACTGTGTTGGATGATGTGTCTCAGCATCATGTTGTTGATAATTTCTTCCAGGGCATCTTTTTGGTGGTGTGGAAGTCTGTAAGCTCTTTGGTTGATGATTTTAGCATATGGGGTCAGGGGAATGGCATGATCGCAGAATCTAGCAGGAGGTAGTGTTGTTGGCTCTTGAAATAAGTCCCCATTTTCATTCAATATGTCCTGTATGGCACGAGGGCAGCTGGTAGGTAGTTCTTTGCTTTTTTCCAGGACGGGGGAAACCAGCAGGAGTAGTCCACAATCAGGTTGATCTACTAGTCTTGTGAAATTGAGAACTTCAGGTACTTGTGCAGCAGTTGGTTTGTTTCATCATGGAATAAAACCTGAGCTCCATTAGTATCAGTGATCTTCATTGTCATGAGAATGAAGTTCATCTCTACAGGACTCTATTTCTTGAGCCAATCAGTGCCAAGTATAATGTCACAGCCTTTTAGTTGCAGAATCCTAAAATCACCAGTGAAATCATTTCCCTGGATGGAGTAGGAGCAGGACTTGCACATAAATTGTGTCCACAAAGTTCCACCATTTGCAACTTGTACTTTCAATCTCTTAGTTGCTACAGTAGGGACAGATATTTTGTCAGAAAGAGCAGGAGACATGAAAGTGGATGTACTTCCACTGTCATTGAAGGCTGTTGCACTGGCAGATGATCCTATCTGCAGATTCACAATGAAGGTATTGCTAGTAGCAGCAATTCCCATAAGAGTATGCATGGATATTTTCAGTTCTTCTTCTCCTTGCAAGGCTTGGAATTCAGCCAGATCTTCATCACTTTCAATGATGCAAACAATCTCAGGTGGTTCCTCAGTTTGTGCTTGGATCTGATTTTTCTGGCTGAGTTTACAAACTTGTCTATGTCCAGGTACCCAGGGTTCTTTGCACCTGAAGCAAATTCCCTTCTGTCTTGCTTGTTGGATGAGGGCCTGGTTGGACGGCAAGTTTAGTTGTGGAACTGTGGGTGTCTTGGTTAAATCAAAGTTCACTTGTCTTCTGACAGAGAAGGGGGTAAAGACAGGCTTCTTTACAGTAGATGCTTGCTCAAATCTTCTTGCCATCCACATGGCATCTTGCAAATCTTTTGGTTTGTTGCACTGCAAGTGGGCTTGGATATAATCAGATAAGCCAGCTATGAAACTATTTGTGTAGTAATCATCTGGAAGGCTGGGGTTATCTCTTCTCATTAGGTTCAAGGACCTCTCAAACTGTTTGATGTACTGTCCCACAGTTCCAGTTTGGGACACGGCATGAAATTGTTTAACGTTGTCACAAATTGAACTTTCTGCAAATCTATCTCCTATGTATCTGACTTTCTGTTACAAGTTGAGATGGAATAAACGGGCCCTTTCCCGACCCTCGCGTCGCCCGAGCCGGGCGACTCGGGGGGACCCTGCTCGCCGGCGGCCCGCCCCCACCTCCCTCCCACCCCGCGCTGCCGTCGCTGGAGGGCCGGCCGGCGAAGCCGCGCCGGGCCCTGGGATGGCGGCGGCGGGGCTGTTTCTCTTCCCCACGCCCCCTGCCCTCCCTCCTCCACTCCGCCCCCTCCCCCAGATCCTCCACTCCTCCATTCCGCCCCCACCCCCAGATCCGGACCCTGGCGGCGCCGGCGGCCTCCACCGGCGGCAGGGGCGGCTTCCTCCGGCGCGCTGACTGCTTGGTCGCCTCCCCCGGCTGT
>NC_041391.1:332047078-332050388 GCF_002162155.2 Triticum dicoccoides | reverse complement strand
TTTTTGTGATTTGTTGGTTTTGATGATGTTTTGTTGATTTTGGTCCATGGATTCGCTGTGTTATGAGTGGATCTAGCATTCCCCTTCTTTTCCCCCATTTCCATCCACGAAATCTCCCCAATTTTGACCTTGGAATTCGAGTTTTTCCGCCCCCATTCTCAGATCTGGAATTTAGGATTCGTCCCGGACGAAATTCCACGACCCCCGAAACTTTCGGCCTCCCCCGGAACTTCCGTCCCCCGGAACTTCCGTCCTTACCCGGAACTTCCGGGCTAAACAGAGAGTTTACCCAAAGTCCCCGGCACTTTTTCCGCGACCCCCGGAATTTCCGGCCACCCCCGGAACTTCCGGAGCCCGGAACTTCCGGCCCTAGGCCCGGAACTTCCGGCCTAACCAGAGACATTGCACAGAATTTCAGCATCAGCCTCTTTCACCTTTTTCATCATAACTTTTCGCTCCGAACTCCGATTTGAGTGTTCTTTGGCTCGTTTTGAAGCTATCAACGTGCCCGAGGTCCTCACATTGGTTTCACCACCATTTGACTCCATCAAATTTTTGAAACTTTGGCATCTTTGCCTAGGCCTTCCACCATAACATCCGCATTGCCACCACCGACTTCCGCAACCTAACCCATTATGATCCCCATAGCATTTGAGGTTGTTTGAGTAGTGACTTGAGTCTCCTAAGGTGTTTAGGCTACTTAGGGACCGTTGCTTCTTCCTCAACCACCACCATAACTTCCGCATAGGCTTGCCCACCATACACTTCCGCCACCCCCAACTTAACCCAATAGTTGTTTGAGCTTCTTTGAGTTGTGGCTTGTGTCTCCTAAGGTGTTTCGGCTATTGAGGGACGGCAACTTCAACTCCGACACGTGTATAGCCCATCATCCCACTTCCGTTTTGCCAAGTGCAAAGCACCACCGCATTCCCGCTACCACCATTTTGACATTTGACGTTTGAGATTTTGAGTTCGCGGTTTTTCCGTTTCCTAAGGTGTTTCGGCTACTTAGGGACGAGACTCCATCATCTTGATTTCTACATCAAGAACACCGCCACTCATCATCGCCGGACGGTAACCTCCATATCATCTTGGTATTGTGGTATCCCTCCTTTGTATATTCCCCTTGCCATTGCATTGTTAACCCCTAGCCCATTTTGCGTTACTTGCCTATCGAGACTAGCCATTTGAGTATTGCCGGCAACGTTACTTGTGCACATTAGTGATCATACTTCCCATAGTATACATACCATATCATCGTGGTGCATATCTTGGTATCATATCGTGTGTCACAAGTTTGTTCCCGCATATACACAATTGCTATCTTGGTTTGTGCATTGTGCAAAAGTCGCCATAAAAAAAAGAGAGAATAAAGCTTTTAAGCAAAGAAAAAGAGAGAGCAAAGAAGCTTGTAAGCAAATGCCATAGCATCATACCACATTGCATATAAGATTGTCATATACGATCATCTTGGATCATCTTGAGAGAAACACCGGGAACTATACATACATAGCATACTTGGGATAGAAGTTTATCCATTTTGCATCTTATAGGTTGTGCACAAGTGTCGTATCCGCCTATTGAGCAATCGTGCTAGCGTCTCTCTTGAGTTGTGCAACACGAGCGTTTTCCGTGGATTCCACATTTTGTGCTCATTCCTTGGTTGCACGACCCCATTTATCTATCCGTGTGTGTGTTTCCGTGTGCCATTCTTTGCTATTGGTCCATTTGTTTCACTTGCGAATTTGTGAATCTCTTTCAACATTATTGACTCTTGCTAACATTTTGCATTAAATTTTTGTGCCACTATCCTCACCGAGCTCCATCATAAGCTTTACTTGTGTAGGTGTGAGAACCGACAAGAATTGGTACCAAAAGTGCTATTTCATTGTCCGCATTTGAGTGAACTTGATTCATTGTCAACATCGGTCAAGGTACATTGGTATAAGTTCTTCTCTTTCTTCCACTCATATTTGCTCGAGTCTTGTGATGGATAGGCAAGGCATTTCCTCTCCGGTCTACGACAACAACGACGGCGTGAACAACTACATCACCAAAGCGTCTATCTTCGATCTACAACGACAAGTGCAAGGCGCACAATCAAGATTGCAAGAGCGCATCGAGAACATCTCCATCGACATTCGTCACTCCGAAGCAAGGAGAAGGGACTACATTGATAAGAAGCTTGCCGCACATAAAGAGGAGCAAGATGCAAGGATGGAGGAGATTCAGACCTTGCTCAAATCTACTTCCCCTTCATCATCTTCAAGACGGCGACATTCAAGCCACAAGTCTTCGGAGCGCGAAAAAGATGCAAGAGCAAGTCGTCCAAGTCCACATCTACATGGCGACCACCATCACGTTTGTGATCAACATCGTCATGAAGGGCAAGTCACCTTCAAGCATCATGTGCACGACGACGACGACGAACGACATCTACTACGAGCTCAAGCACGACAAAGACATCATCATCATGAAGATGCTCCACAAGCGCAAATGCACAAGTCCCAACAAGCCCTACTTCACGCCAAGTCCAAGCTTCATAAGCACAAGAGAAGACCGCGAGATGACCACCACCAAGACGGCGCTACGGCTACATCAACCACTTCGGCATCTTCGCCAAGTGCTATCAAGGCATCTTCGCCTTTGGACGTACGGCATCTTCGCCTACTCCCCACGTGTACGCCTACATCGACTTCATCAAGTCCAAGGCAACCACCTACAAGCGAGGGCGACACTTCCATCTTCGGAAGCCCCCCAAGGAAGATGGCCGAGCATGGGAAATTCCCTTCGGTCATGGAGACGAGCTATGAGGTGCCACATCATATGGGCCTCCAACACCAAGACGGTGACAAGACGGTCGAGCAAGGGCCATCCCCTTCGACCACGGCGACAAGCGCGAACCTCTTCAACAACATGAAGACAGCGCCCATATTGGACTCATACTCCAAGTCAAGCTACGAGACCGCACATGGAGACATTTGCACCAACATCCCTCAGACACCCACATATGAAGAGATGCCCCAAGTGCCATGTGAGGAGAGCCACCACCACATGAGTGACATGAGTGACTCCACCATACGTGACATTGAGAGCATTTCCTATGAGAGGATGAGTGTGACCACCACTAGCCCCACACATGAGAGCATGCCACACATCCTATGTGACGCTGAGCGCCATTTGAGTGACTCCACCAACCATATGAGTGAGAGCATCCTTGAGGGAGTGTGTGAGCCACAACACTTAGAGAGTGAGGTAGTTGACACGGCGTGTGAGGCCACTATGATTTCTAATGACTTAACCTCTACTC
>NC_041391.1:332044595-332047068 GCF_002162155.2 Triticum dicoccoides | reverse complement strand
AAAAAAAAATCTCCTATGTATCTGCAGTCTGCCAGGGCAGGGTAGAAGCATGAAAACCAGTGCCTCTCCACCATTGAACTGCAGTGCCCTGGAGGTATGACACAGCAAGTTCAGTCCACTGTTCCAGGGGTGTTCGAGAAGTGTCAAAGTACTGCTCCAAAGTCTGAATCCAATGTTCAGTGTCCTCTCCAGAGAACTCAGGATATGTAATTTTGCAGGTTTGACACTGACAAACCCTCTCCTAGTATCATGTGGGCTTCTGCTTCTGTTCCTTGCTTGTTTGTGACCCTGTTCTCCACCATCTTCATCAGTTAAGTACAGAGGAGAGTCTGGTTTGTAAGGTTGCACAGTATTGTTGATGCGGAGCATCCCACGTTCATCCCTATGTACACTCCGACCACTCTCCAAGTCCCAAGAGGACATATGACGAGACCTCGACCATACGCCATTGGGCACAAGGTGAACTCCCTCCTCTTCGAACCGTCACTTTCCACATGGTGGCTACTACCTCATGCATGGACCTTGCATACACTCAGGTACAACCGAGACAACCATGGAGGATCCAAGGACCAAGGCCAAGCATGGAAGAGGAGAAGGAAGAAGAAGCAAGGACGAGCTTCTGGAAAGCCCGGAACTTCCGGCCTCAGCCCGGAACTTCCGGCCTGCCCGGAACCTCCGGCCCCCGGAGTCCAGACCAGCCCCGAGCACGCCAACTCTCTGGATAGCCCGGAACCCGGCCGGAACCTGCCCGGAACTTCCGGAGCCCGGAACTTCTGGCCCCGCCCGGAACTTCCGGCCTGCCTGCGTGCAAAGACTCGGGCCGAAGCCCATGTACCCCCTTTCCCACTTACCCCTTCGTGGCTTAGACTATAAATAGACCACCCCCTCCTCCTAGTTAGAGTTAGCGTTGATTTAGCTCAAGTTAGAGATAGAGCTTCGCTCATCCATCGGATCTCCTCGTGAGAGACCGCGGCCTCTTCGGAGAAGATCCTAATCGGATTCAAGACCCCCTCGTGGGAAGATCCCCTTGTGGATTCAAGACCTCCTCACGGAGAAGATCGGTTACCTTTGTATCCTTACCTTTGTTGACTTTGGATCTCGTGTATCTCTTTGTGTTCTTTGATCTAGCACTTGTGTGACCGATTCCTTGTTGGTTGAGTGTTTTCCCTCGTTCCTCCCCGTGATTTCCTCGTGTTCTTCCGCTCGTTCTTCGTGTCTCCCCGTAGGATCCACTCCAAACGTGAAAGATCGGCACCTAGGGTTCCACCCTACATCATCTTGGTATCATGAGCCACGTTGATCACGCTTTTGGAGCCCCTACCCCTCTTTTTCTAGCTTGATTTTGTTGATTTCGTCCTAAATCCGAAAATCCCCACCAAAAATAGCCCCAAAATTTTTTGTGATTTGTTGGTTTTGATGATGTTTTGTTGATTTTGGTCCATGGATTCGCTGTGTTATGAGTGGATCTAGCATTCCCCTTCTTTTCCCCCATTTCCATCCACGAAATCTCCCCAATTTTGACCTTGGAATTCGAGTTTTTCCGCCCCCATTCTCAGATCTGGAATTTAGGATTCGTCCCGGACGAAATTCCACGACCCCCGAAACTTTCGGCCTCCCCCGGAACTTCCGTCCCCCGGAACTTCCGTCCTTACCCGGAACTTCCGGGCTAAACAGAGAGTTTACCCAAAGTCCCCGGCACTTTTTCCGCGACCCCCGGAATTTCCGGCCACCCCCGGAACTTCCGGAGCCCGGAACTTCCGGCCCTAGGCCCGGAACTTCCGGCCTAACCAGAGACATTGCACAGAATTTCAGCATCAGCCTCTTTCACCTTTTTCATCATAACTTTTCGCTCCGAACTCCGATTTGAGTGTTCTTTGGCTCGTTTTGAAGCTATCAACGTGCCCGAGGTCCTCACATTGGTTTCACCACCATTTGACTCCATCAAATTTTTGAAACTTTGGCATCTTTGCCTAGGCCTTCCACCATAACATCCGCATTGCCACCACCGACTTCCGCAACCTAACCCATTATGATCCCCATAGCATTTGAGGTTGTTTGAGTAGTGACTTGAGTCTCCTAAGGTGTTTAGGCTACTTAGGGACCGTTGCTTCTTCCTCAACCACCACCATAACTTCCGCATAGGCTTGCCCACCATACACTTCCGCCACCCCCAACTTAACCCAATAGTTGTTTGAGCTTCTTTGAGTTGTGGCTTGTGTCTCCTAAGGTGTTTCGGCTATTGAGGGACGGCAACTTCAACTCCGACACGTGTATAGCCCATCATCCCACTTCCGTTTTGCCAAGTGCAAAGCACCACCGCATTCCCGCTACCACCATTTTGACATTTGACGTTTGAGATTTTGAGTTCGCGGTTTTTCCGTTTCCTAAGGTGTTTCGGCTACTTAGGGACGAGACTCCATCATCTTGATTTCTACATCAAGAACACCGCCACTCATCATCGCCGGACGGTAAC
>NC_041391.1:332042592-332044585 GCF_002162155.2 Triticum dicoccoides | reverse complement strand
GACATCATCATCATGAAGATGCTCCACAAGCGCAAATGCACAAGTCCCAACAAGCCCTACTTCACGCCAAGTCCAAGCTTCATAAGCACAAGAGAAGACCGCGAGATGACCACCACCAAGACGGCGCTACGGCTACATCAACCACTTCGGCATCTTCGCCAAGTGCTATCAAGGCATCTTCGCCTTTGGACGTACGGCATCTTCGCCTACTCCCCACGTGTACGCCTACATCGACTTCATCAAGTCCAAGGCAACCACCTACAAGCGAGGGCGACACTTCCATCTTCGGAAGCCCCCCAAGGAAGATGGCCGAGCATGGGAAATTCCCTTCGGTCATGGAGACGAGCTATGAGGTGCCACATCATATGGGCCTCCAACACCAAGACGGTGACAAGACGGTCGAGCAAGGGCCATCCCCTTCGACCACGGCGACAAGCGCGAACCTCTTCAACAACATGAAGACAGCGCCCATATTGGACTCATACTCCAAGTCAAGCTACGAGACCGCACATGGAGACATTTGCACCAACATCCCTCAGACACCCACATATGAAGAGATGCCCCAAGTGCCATGTGAGGAGAGCCACCACCACATGAGTGACATGAGTGACTCCACCATACGTGACATTGAGAGCATTTCCTATGAGAGGATGAGTGTGACCACCACTAGCCCCACACATGAGAGCATGCCACACATCCTATGTGACGCTGAGCGCCATTTGAGTGACTCCACCAACCATATGAGTGAGAGCATCCTTGAGGGAGTGTGTGAGCCACAACACTTAGAGAGTGAGGTAGTTGACACGGCGTGTGAGGCCACTATGATTTCTAATGACTTAACCTCTACTCCGAGTGTGTTTTCTTCTTTGGTGCAAGGTCTCCTACATGACGACACGCCTATCCTCGACGAGTCCATCCCTCCAATGGAGACACCGATGGCCATGGTGGACGATGATGCACCCCCCACATGGTTCCATCAAGATGAAGATGACAACGAGACGATCTTCAACACCTACCTACAACACATGAGCGACGCTCCAACGGTAACATAGGTGATGGTGCTTCTCTCGTCCCACTAGTGGACTCTCTTGACATCAATTGCTCCCATGATGTTGACCCACCTATTACCATGCTTCATGCTAGTGAAACTTCTTCATGCCTTGACTTACCTATTTATGATGAATATGATGATGAGCATGTTGAGTTGCCTAGTTGTGATGCTATGCTTCATAGGATATCATGTGAAAATTCTATTGGTCACTTCATGTTTGACAATCCATTGAACTTGTCATATGCTATGAGTGAGATCTTCCATATTGCATCATTTCAATCTCAACATAGTAACTATGCATGCCCCATTAAAATCAATCCCATTTGCACTTATGGCATAGATGACGAGATGATGGTCATTGGCTTTTGTTTTTCATGTGATGATATTGCCATGCTTCCTTTACATGATGTGTGCAATTCATCCACTATGCCATGCCATGATCACATTGAACCAAATATGCATTGTTTTGGATGTTGTCAATATTCTACACGTGATGTTTCTACTCTTGCTCATGAGAAGACCCCCATAGTTTCCTCATACATATTAGGAGATCTTGATGCATTTCATACTTTGCATGATTCTTATAATAGTGTACACCATATGCATTCCATGAATAACAATGCTCTAGATATTTCTCATGATGCATTACATAATTTGAGTCTCCATTATGCTATACATAATAACAAACCTATCATGATGGATGACATGTTTCTATATCACGCATCTCATTTATTTGAGCATTGGCTATTTTGTGCTAACCGACACATGCATGTGCGCATCATGATGGATGATGTGTACATATACCATGCACACACAATTTTTCCTTTGTCTTTGTTTTGTGTAGGTACTTATGAATACTCGTCAACCTCTCAATCCCAAGAGTTGACGAAACGAGCTCTTGAGAGCAACGATGACTTGGAATTCCGTGGACTACGCGCATCT
>NC_041391.1:332035527-332038345 GCF_002162155.2 Triticum dicoccoides | reverse complement strand
CGAGTGTGTTTTCTTCTTTGGTGCAAGGTCTCCTACATGACGACACGCCTATCCTCGACGAGTCCATCCCTCCAATGGAGACACCGATGGCCATGGTGGACGATGATGCACCCCCCACATGGTTCCATCAAGATGAAGATGACAACGAGACGATCTTCAACACCTACCTACAACACATGAGCGACGCTCCAACGGTAACATAGGTGATGGTGCTTCTCTCGTCCCACTAGTGGACTCTCTTGACATCAATTGCTCCCATGATGTTGACCCACCTATTACCATGCTTCATGCTAGTGAAACTTCTTCATGCCTTGACTTACCTATTTATGATGAATATGATGATGAGCATGTTGAGTTGCCTAGTTGTGATGCTATGCTTCATAGGATATCATGTGAAAATTCTATTGGTCACTTCATGTTTGACAATCCATTGAACTTGTCATATGCTATGAGTGAGATCTTCCATATTGCATCATTTCAATCTCAACATAGTAACTATGCATGCCCCATTAAAATCAATCCCATTTGCACTTATGGCATAGATGACGAGATGATGGTCATTGGCTTTTGTTTTTCATGTGATGATATTGCCATGCTTCCTTTACATGATGTGTGCAATTCATCCACTATGCCATGCCATGATCACATTGAACCAAATATGCATTGTTTTGGATGTTGTCAATATTCTGCACGTGATGTTTCTACTCTTGCTCATGAGGAGACCCCCATAGTTTCCTCATACATATTAGGAGATCTTGATGCATTTCATACTTTGCATGATTCTTATAATAGTGTACACCATATGCATTCCATGAATAACAATGCTCTAGATATTTCTCATGATGCATTACATAATTTGAGTCTCCATTATGCTATACATAATAACAAACCTATCATGATGGATGACATGTTTCTATATCACGCATCTCATTTATTTGAGCATTGGCTATTTTGTGCTAACCGACACATGCATGTGCGCATCATGATGGATGATGTGTACATATACCATGCACACACAATTTTTCCTTTGTCTTTGTTTTGTGTAGGTACTTATGAATACTCGTCAACCTCTCAATCCCAAGAGTTGACGAAACGAGCTCTTGAGAGCAACGATGACTTGGAATTCCGTGGACTACGCGCATCTGGGCAAGGACTACGCGCAAGGACTACACGCATCTCTTTTACTTGTCTCTCACAAGGCTATGGGCTATTTACCTCTTGTCACCTTATGCTCATTTTACCGTGTTCACTTTGCATGATATGCTTGCTTCTATGCCTTTGCCATGCAATTGTGACCCTTGCTTGCATCTACCCATGATTCACCATTATGCTACTCCTATGTGTATTTGCATGCTTGGTGGAGATCCTTGTTGCTATTGCCATGTTTATCATGTGCCCCATGCTATTGATGCTACTTTGCTCATATCTTGCCCTTATGCTTGTGAAATGTCATGTGCATTTTGTATGCCCACTATTTGCACACATGACATGCTTGACTTGATCGCTATGATTGCTTGCTATTTTGCATCACCCATGTTCCACTATTACTCGCTTTCTTGGGTTGATGACATATTTGTTCATGCCTCTAACTTGATTTATCTTGATCATTGTCTCTTGTCTCCATTACTTGCATCTCTCATATCACCTTGTGTTGAGTGCCAACTTGCTATGCTTATTGATCATGGAGACTTGGACATATTACTTGTGATGCATGCTTGCTTACTTGAGCCTATTGTCTTTGGTTGTAGTTGCATCATATGCTTTCATACCATACCACACCTTGTTCTTTCTTATGATAAGAATGATGAAAACACTTGTTGGGTATCTCGCCCCTCGAATGATAGGTCTTGCATTTGCACTAACCTCATTTGTTTTTCCGAGTGTTTGTCATGTTCTTTCATTTTGAAGGATTCACAAGGCGGTACCATAAAAAGACATTTTGGTTATGTGAAGGCATACAAGATGCACAACTCCATCATCCTTGAGAAACTCCTAAAGGTGACCTCCTTCCCTTTGAGCCATCCTCAAGTACGCATATTGGACGGGTCATTCTTTCATTGTTGTTTCCTTCTTGTTGTCTACATGATACATCTATTGGATGGAGGACCGGCATTGGAGATGGACCCTATGGACCTTCAAGTTGAGGAGTGCTCGGACTTAGTGAATTCACCAACGGACCACCATTGCTACCACGACATTGAGCCATGGTACAACAACTCCCATAACAAGTTTGCACTTTATACATGGATTGACTTGCATTATGATTGCCTTGGTGCATCTTGTATTTCTATGTCATCCATGATATATGAGCTTGTTCACTTCCTTAGCAAATTTGTTATGATCTTCCTTGATGGCATATTCATACATCATGATCATATTGCCCACCATCAATTGCATGATAACATATACATATTGAGCATCCATTGCTATGTTCATGCTTTTGATGCACCATCCCATTATGACATCATTTTGCACCGTGGTTGCATTGCTCATACTCATAACACAATTGTGTGCACGATGATTGCATTTGTTCCCATGAATGCTTTGCATACCATTCTAGATCATCTTGATAAGCTTCATGCGCTTTGTCACGCACTATCCCTTCGCATGGACTCACGCTTAATTGATGGACATTTTGTGTGCGCTAACCATTATATTTTTGAGTGTCGCTTGTGTTTGCTCATTTTGCATGTACCACATACCGGAGACACCTTGGAGTACTTGGATTGCGCAATGCCTTCACCTACGTCCAACTACAAGTCCGTCCATGACACTCGTTTCCATGGTGATGAGGATCACGATCCGAGGTCGGATCTTT
>NC_041391.1:332031520-332035517 GCF_002162155.2 Triticum dicoccoides | reverse complement strand
TTTTTGTGATTTGTTGGTTTTGATGATGTTTTGTTGATTTTGGTCCATGGATTCGCTGTGTTATGAGTGGATCTAGCATTCCCCTTCTTTTCCCCCATTTCCATCCACGAAATCTCCCCAATTTTGACCTTGGAATTCGAGTTTTTCCGCCCCCATTCTCAGATCTGGAATTTAGGATTCGTCCCGGACGAAATTCCACGACCCCCGAAACTTTCGGCCTCCCCCGGAACTTCCGTCCCCCGGAACTTCCGTCCTTACCCGGAACTTCCGGGCTAAACAGAGAGTTTACCCAAAGTCCCCGGCACTTTTTCCGCGACCCCCGGAATTTCCGGCCACCCCCGGAACTTCCGGAGCCCGGAACTTCCGGCCCTAGGCCCGGAACTTCCGGCCTAACCAGAGACATTGCACAGAATTTCAGCATCAGCCTCTTTCACCTTTTTCATCATAACTTTTCGCTCCGAACTCCGATTTGAGTGTTCTTTGGCTCGTTTTGAAGCTATCAACGTGCCCGAGGTCCTCACATTGGTTTCACCACCATTTGACTCCATCAAATTTTTGAAACTTTGGCATCTTTGCCTAGGCCTTCCACCATAACATCCGCATTGCCACCACCGACTTCCGCAACCTAACCCATTATGATCCCCATAGCATTTGAGGTTGTTTGAGTAGTGACTTGAGTCTCCTAAGGTGTTTAGGCTACTTAGGGACCGTTGCTTCTTCCTCAACCACCACCATAACTTCCGCATAGGCTTGCCCACCATACACTTCCGCCACCCCCAACTTAACCCAATAGTTGTTTGAGCTTCTTTGAGTTGTGGCTTGTGTCTCCTAAGGTGTTTCGGCTATTGAGGGACGGCAACTTCAACTCCGACACGTGTATAGCCCATCATCCCACTTCCGTTTTGCCAAGTGCAAAGCACCACCGCATTCCCGCTACCACCATTTTGACATTTGACGTTTGAGATTTTGAGTTCGCGGTTTTTCCGTTTCCTAAGGTGTTTCGGCTACTTAGGGACGAGACTCCATCATCTTGATTTCTACATCAAGAACACCGCCACTCATCATCGCCGGACGGTAACTTCCATATCATCTTGGTATTGTGGTATCCCTCCTTTGTATATTCCCCTTGCCATTGCATTGTTAACCCCTAGCCCATTTTGCGTTACTTGCCTATCGAGACTAGCCATTTGAGTATTGCCGGCAACGTTACTTGTGCACATTAGTGATCATACTTCCCATAGTATACATACCATATCATCGTGGTGCATATCTTGATATCATATCGTGTGTCACAAGTTTGTTCCCGCATATACACAATTGCTATCTTGGTTTGTGCATTGTGCAAAAGTCGCCATAAAAAAAAGAGAGAATAAAGCTTTTAAGCAAAGAAAAAGAGAGAGCAAAGAAGCTTGTAAGCAAATGCCATAGCATCATACCACATTGCATATAAGATTGTCATATACGATCATCTTGGATCATCTTGAGAGAAACACCGGGAACTATACATACATAGCATACTTGGGATAGAAGTTTATCCATTTTGCATCTTATAGGTTGTGCACAAGTGTCGTATCCGCCTATTGAGCAATCGTGCTAGCGTCTCTCTTGAGTTGTGCAACACGAGCGTTTTCCGTGGATTCCACATTTTGTGCTCATTCCTTGGTTGCACGACCCCATTTATCTATCCGTGTGTGTGTTTCCGTGTGCCATTCTTTGCTATTGGTCCATTTGTTTCACTTGCGAATTTGTGAATCTCTTTCAACATTATTGACTCTTGCTAACATTTTGCATTAAATTTTTGTGCCACTATCCTCACCGAGCTCCACCATAAGCTTTACTTGTGTAGGTGTGAGAACCGACAAGAATTGGTACCAAAAGTGCTATTTCATTGTCCGCATTTGAGTGAACTTGATTCGTTGTCAACATCGGTCAAGGTACATTGGTATAAGTTCTTCTCTTTCTCCCACTCATATTTGCTCGAGTCTTGTGATGGATAGGCAAGGCATTTCCTCTCCGGTCTACGACAACAACGACGGCGTGAACAACTACATCACCAAAGCGTCTATCTTCGATCTACAACGACAAGTGCAAGGCGCACAATCAAGATTGCGAGAGCGCATCGAGAACATCTCCATCGACATTCGTCACTCCGAAGCAAGGAGAAGGGACTACATTGATAAGAAGCTTGCCGCACATAAAGAGGAGCAAGATGCAAGGATGGAGGAGATTCAGACCTTGCTCAAATCTACTTCCCCTTCATCATCTTCAAGACGGCGACATTCAAGCCACAAGTCTTCGGAGCGCGAAAAAGATGCAAGAGCAAGTCGTCCAAGTCCACATCTACATGGCGACCACCATCACGTTTGTGATCAACATCGTCATGAAGGGCAAGTCACCTTCAAGCATCATGTGCACGACGACGACGACGAACGACATCTACTACGAGCTCAAGCACGACAACGACATCATCATCATGAAGATGCTCCACAAGCGCAAATGCACAAGTCCCAACAAGCCCTACTTCACGCCAAGTCCAAGCTTCATAAGCACAAGAGAAGACCGCGAGATGACCACCACCAAGACGGCGCTACGGCTACATCAACCACTTCGGCATCTTCGCCAAGTGCTATCAAGGCATCTTCGCCTTTGGACGTACGGCATCTTCGCCTACTCCCCACGTGTACGCCTACATCGACTTCATCAAGTCCAAGGCAACCACCTACAAGCGAGGGCGACACTTCCATCTTCGGAAGCCCCCCAAGGAAGATGGCCGAGCATGGGAAATTCCCTTCGGTCATGGAGACGAGCTATGAGGTGCCACATCATATGGGCCTCCAACACCAAGACGGTGACAAGACGGTCGAGCAAGGGCCATCCCCTTCGACCACGGCGACAAGCGCGAACCTCTTCAACAACATGAAGACAGCGCCCATATTGGACTCATACTCCAAGTCAAGCTACGAGACCGCACATGGAGACATTTGCACCAACATCCCTCAGACACCCACATATGAAGAGATGCCCCAAGTGCCATGTGAGGAGAGCCACCACCACATGAGTGACATGAGTGACTCCACCATACGTGACATTGAGAGCATTTCCTATGAGAGGATGAGTGTGACCACCACTAGCCCCACACATGAGAGCATGCCACACATCCTATGTGACGCTGAGCGCCATTTGAGTGACTCCACCAACCATATGAGTGAGAGCATCCTTGAGGGAGTGTGTGAGCCACAACACTTAGAGAGTGAGGTAGTTGACACGGCGTGTGAGGCCACTATGATTTCTAATGACTTAACCTCTACTCGAGTGTGTTTTCTTCTTTGGTGCAAGGTCTCCTACATGACGACACGCCTATCCTCGACGAGTCCATCCCTCCAATGGAGACACCGATGGCCATGGTGGACGATGATGCACCCCCCACATGGTTCCATCAAGATGAAGATGACAACGAGACGATCTTCAACACCTACCTACAACACATGAGCGACGCTCCAACGGTAACATAGGTGATGGTGCTTCTCTCGTCCCACTAGTGGACTCTCTTGACATCAATTGCTCCCATGATGTTGACCCACCTATTACCATGCTTCATGCTAGTGAAACTTCTTCATGCCTTGACTTACCTATTTATGATGAATATGATGATGAGCATGTTGAGTTGCCTAGTTGTGATGCTATGCTTCATAGGATATCATGTGAAAATTCTATTGGTCACTTCATGTTTGACAATCCATTGAACTTGTCATATGCTATGAGTGAGATCTTCCATATTGCATCATTTCAATCTCAACATAGTAACTATGCATGCCCCATTAAAATCAATCCCATTTGCACTTATGGCATAGATGACGAGATGATGGTCATTGGCTTTTGTTTTTCATGTGATGATATTGCCATGCTTCCTTTACATGATGTGTGCAATTCATCCACTATGCCATGCCATGATCACATTGAACCAAATATGCATTGTTTTGGATGTTGTCAATATTCT
>NC_041391.1:332028922-332030595 GCF_002162155.2 Triticum dicoccoides | reverse complement strand
GGCAAGGACTACGCGCAAGGACTACACGCATCTCTTTTACTTGTCTCTCACAAGGCTATGGGCTATTTACCTCTTGTCACCTTATGCTCATTTTACCGTGTTCACTTTGCATGATATGCTTGCTTCTATGCCTTTGCCATGCAATTGTGACCCTTGCTTGCATCTACCCATGATTCACCATTATGCTACTCCTATGTGTATTTGCATGCTTGGTGGAGATCCTTGTTGCTATTGCCATGTTTATCATGTGCCCCATGCTATTGATGCTACTTTGCTCATATCTTGCCCTTATGCTTGTGAAATGTCATGTGCATTTTGTATGCCCACTATTTGCACACATGACATGCTTGACTTGATCGCTATGATTGCTTGCTATTTTGCATCACCCATGTTCCACTATTACTCGCTTTCTTGGGTTGATGACATATTTGTTCATGCCTCTAACTTGATTTATCTTGATCATTGTCTCTTGTCTCCATTACTTGCATCTCTCATATCACCTTGTGTTGAGTGCCAACTTGCTATGCTTATTGATCATGGAGACTTGGACATATTACTTGTGATGCATGCTTGCTTACTTGAGCCTATTGTCTTTGGTTGTAGTTGCATCATATGCTTTCATACCATACCACACCTTGTTCTTTCTTATGATAAGAATGATGAAAACACTTGTTGGGTATCTCGCCCCTCGAATGATAGGTCTTGCATTTGCACTAACCTCATTTGTTTTTCCGAGTGTTTGTCATGTTCTTTCATTTTGAAGGATTCACAAGGCGGTACCATAAAAAGACATTTTGGTTATGTGAAGGCATACAAGATGCACAACTCCATCATCCTTGAGAAACTCCTAAAGGTGACCTCCTTCCCTTTGAGCCATCCTCAAGTACGCATATTGGACGGGTCATTCTTTCATTGTTGTTTCCTTCTTGTTGTCTACATGATACATCTATTGGATGGAGGACCGGCATTGGAGATGGACCCTATGGACCTTCAAGTTGAGGAGTGCTCGGACTTAGTGAATTCACCAACGGACCACCATTGCTACCACGACATTGAGCCATGGTACAACAACTCCCATAACAAGTTTGCACTTTATACATGGATTGACTTGCATTATGATTGCCTTGGTGCATCTTGTATTTCTATGTCATCCATGATATATGAGCTTGTTCACTTCCTTAGCAAATTTGTTATGATCTTCCTTGATGGCATATTCATACATCATGATCATATTGCCCACCATCAATTGCATGATAACATATACATATTGAGCATCCATTGCTATGTTCATGCTTTTGATGCACCATCCCATTATGACATCATTTTGCACCGTGGTTGCATTGCTCATACTCATAACACAATTGTGTGCACGATGATTGCATTTGTTCCCATGAATGCTTTGCATACCATTCTAGATCATCTTGATAAGCTTCATGCGCTTTGTCACGCACTATCCCTTCGCATGGACTCACGCTTAATTGATGGACATTTTGTGTGCGCTAACCATTATATTTTTGAGTGTCGCTTGTGTTTGCTCATTTTGCATGTACCACATACCGGAGACACCTTGGAGTACTTGGATTGCGCAATGCCTTCACCTACGTCCAACTACAAGTCCGTCCATGACACTCGTTTCCATGGTGATGAGGATCACGATCCGAGGTCGGATCTTT
>NC_041391.1:332014159-332028738 GCF_002162155.2 Triticum dicoccoides | reverse complement strand
GGGGGGGGAGATGATGCGGAGCATCCCACGTTCATCCCCATGTACACTCCGACCACTCTCCAAGCCCCAAGAGGACATATGACGAGACCTCGACCATACGCCATTGGGCACAAGGTGAACTCCCTCCTCTTCGAACCGTCACTTTCCACATGTGAGACATGGCTACTACCTCATGCATGGACCTTGCATACACTCAGGTACAACCGAGACAACCATGGAGGATCCAAGGACCAAGGCCAAGCATGGAAGAGGAGAAGGGAGAAGAAGCAGGGACGAGCTTCTGGAAAGCCCGGAACTTCCGGCCTCAGCCCGGAACTTCCGCCCCCGGACCTTCCGGCCTGCCCGGAACCTCCGGCCCCCGGAGTCCAGACCAGCCCCGAGCGCGCCAACTCTCTGGATAGCCCGGAACCCGGCCGAAACCTGCCCGGAACTTCCGGAGCCCGGAACTTCCGGCCCCGCCCGAAACTTCCGGCCTGCCTGCGTGCAAAGACTCAGGCCGAAGCCCATGTACCCCCTTTCCCACTTACCCCTTCGTGGCTTAGACTATAAATAGACCACCCCCTCCTCCTAGTTAGAGTTAGCGTTGATTTAGCTCAAGTTAGAGATAGAGCTTCGCTCATCCATCGGATCTCCTCCTCGTGAGAGACCGCGGCCTCTTCGGAGAAGATCCTATCGGATTCAAGACCCCCTCGTGGGAAGATCCCCTTGTGGATTCAAGACCTCCTCACGGAGAAGATCGGTTACCTTTGTATCCTTACCTTTGTTGACTTTGGATCTCGTGTATCTCTTTGTGTTCTTTGATCTAGCACTTGTGTGACCGATTCCTTGTTGGTTGAGTGTTTTCCCTCGTTCCTCCCCGTGATTTCCTCGTGTTCTTCCGCTCGTTCTTCGTGTCTCCCCGTAGGATCCACTCCAAACGTGAAAGATCGGCACCTAGGGTTCCGCCCTACATCAATTGTGCTGTTGTTGCTGTCCATAATTGGGGTATGGGTGTCTGGCAGCCAGCTCGGCTGGATTTTCCTTGGTGGTGGGATCAGGCACAACAGTGGTCACCAGGCCATGGACTTTAGGTGCTGCTTGGTCGATGCTGCCTTGTCCAGGTGTAATCCCCGCATCTTTGTGGACTGGTAGGTTTTCAGGAGGACCCGGAGGGCCTTCAGTCAGTAGGCGTTTGCCCAGATTCGGTTGGTTTGAGAAGAAACCATCCAAACTCGACTAAACTTTGGAAAAACTGCTTTGCAAAACAGCAAAATTTTGATTGACCGAGTGGGTGAACTCGATGAATTCTTGGCGATCTGCAGCTCGCTGTTGTTGGAGTGTTTGCACATCTAACTGGAGGGACTTGAGCTCGAGGAGATCCGTGTCCGCAGAGTTAGAGTTGAGAGCCATGATTCCGTCAGGGTTTATGAAAGCAGGAAGCTTTCGCACCGAACAGAATAAAGAACACAAACAGGGGGGGCGAGGGAGGGATTTTACAACCACAAGCGGCAACCGGACCTGCGCTTCCTGTTTCTTCCACCGTCGAACACCGCCGCCTGTGCCCACCGCCAATAATGCACCGGAGAGGATGGGTGTGTGAGATTTTACCGCTGCAAAGAAGTTCTGAAGCAACCACTACCCAAACCAGGCCTGCACTCGAGCAATCTACCGCCGCCTGCGCCACCCGTTGCCGCGCCGCCACCGGGATCTAGGAATGGAGCAAGCTCCTAAACTCCCCCAAATCCACTACGCCGCCGAGAACCGTATGCTCTGATTACCAATTGTTAAGCTCTAACTAACTGACGAACACAAACACATGGAATTTCAGAGGAATTCTTGCTTGATTTCAGAGGAAACTCATTAGGGTTCTTACAAGAAAAGGAAAGTAGGCCAACCACTCCAGTGGCGGCCAGGGTTACAACCCAAGTTTACATTCGATGCCTCTCCCGATGGGATCTGAGGTCTTTATAAAGAGGAAAAGTTCACTGAAGATAAAAGCAGCCTGACAGCGACATGAACAGGTACAGTAAGTGCGTGCGCTACAGTGATTTGATCATAGCCGGCAGATGGAGATCGGACGATGCTCAGACGACGGCTTAAGTGACTCTGCGTACCCCTTTGTGACTACACTCCAGCCATGCGATGAGGATCTGAAGGTCTACGGCTGTTGTCGGACAATGAACAAGTACATGAGATTCAGAGAGCATAGGAGGGCCTGACATGTATCTGAAATACAGGGATTCGCAAGTGACATACACAATATATCTTAAGGCTATGGATGAACCTGGAACCCATCAATAGAGAATCTGCCGCCTGCAGCCTGTAGCTTTCTCCAAATGCTGCTCCTCTCTTGATCTTCGCACGTATCATGTAGTAGTTTCAAGAATGAGTACTAGATCTTTGTTTGTATATGTCTTTATTTCTCCATATCATACTTTTTGCTTTTAGAAGATTACCAATTTTAAGTTGTATTGTACCCTTCATACGGAGCCTTGGCGCGATGGTAAAGCTGCTGCCTTGTGACCATGAGGTCACGCGTTCAAGTCCTGGAAACAGCCTCTTGCAGAAATGTAGGGAAAGGCTGCGTACAATAGACCCAAAGTGGTTGGACCCTTCCCCGTACCCTGCGCAAGCAAGCGGGAGCTACATGCACTGGGCTGCCATTTATTGTACCCTTCATAGATATTTAACGTGCTTTTGCACATACTAATTACCAGTATATTCTAGAGCTGGAAGTATGGGACGAGCCCTATGAGGTTTAATCTGTCTCTTCTATAGCTTTTAAGGAAATGGCTTTTGTCCATTTATAGAGAAGAATTGCTGTAGCCAAATGTTGGTCGACTACAAGTGTGGTGTTGTAACCTTCCTGAAGGCACCGCCTTGGAGCCCACGGTTCGTCGTATGCGGCTTCATCTCTTCGCGGTGGCGTGTTCGCGGTTGAAGCCCCCGGTTGCTCTTGTAGTGCTAGGGGTGGTGTCGTTGCGCTCAGCGCCTATGTATCCTGCCTTGGGGGTGTGTGTGTGTTGTGCTGGCGTGCGTTTGTACCGGGTTGTTGTTGATCGTTGCTTTATATATAATAAAGCGGGGCGAAAGCCTTTTTTCGTAAATAAACTTAAATATACCTGCTATCAAGTTACCCAGAGGTCCATCTGGTATTTCCAATCTTGCCCCTTCGTTCGCAACAGAGTAAACAACCTAAAATTACACAACACTTTGTGTGAGTTGATTTACATCTGGTGACGAGGTGCACGGGATATACAAAGTATGTTGGTTACCTGAACTGGCGGCTTTCCTGCCCAGGGCCTACTCAGAGTGCAAAGCTCCCACATGATAACTCCAAGGCTAAAGATATCACACTTTTCTGTAAATGGTTCGTTACGAATAAGCTCAGGAGCCATCCACTCTGGAGTGCCTGCAGATGAGTTGTCACTCATTGCAGAATTCGACAATAACCGAGAGAGCCCAAAATCACATAACTTGACTGTCCAGTGCTTGTTAACAAGGCAATTCGCACTCTTTAGATCACGATGAACTATCTTCAGACGGTGCATACACATAAGACCCCTTGTACAAACAAATAATCAGATGAAGAATTTACAGTACTAGAAGGAGATGTATCAGGTACTCCAGAAAACCAAATGCTAGCGATAAACAAGTGTATCTGCTCACCTGCAGATATCACGGAGCATTTTTAGCCTCCTTCGCCAACTGATCTTACTTTTCTGGCCACTTGTGTGAATCAAATAGTACAAGGAACCCATTTCCATATATTCAGTGACTAGGGATAAGTGAGGAGGCTTCATACATGCACCAAGGAACAATATGACTGCAGTCCAGCACAACATAATCATTGTCAGAAGACCTTGAATTACATCAGGTCTTGCATGAATAGAAAATAACACTTTCAAACAGTCAGACCAGTAAGATCAGCACAGAAAATGAAACCAAAACTGCAAACAAACAAATTGAAACTGCTATAAGGTGATTGTACAGGAAATACCATTGGGATGTCGGAGACGGCTGAAAATAAGAAAAAGGAAATAATAAGAGAACAGAACTGCTAGAATAACAGAAATTGCAGCAAAGCTATATGAAAACCTAAGTATAGAGATCTCATTGCAGAAATCTTCCATATTCTCCATTGTTAAATCTTGCTCCAGAAATACTTTTATAGCTACATCTGTTCCATTCCAGATACCACGGAAAACTTCCCCAAAAAAACCTAAAAGGATAAACATGAGCATTAGCTTTAAATAATAGAAACGGCTCTAGAGAAATTCAGTTTCAAGAACATCTATTACATTCAAAACATCCCGTTTGTCTAGCAAGTTCATAAAAGTTACTCGAATATAGCCTGATTTCTAGAATATAGCCCGATGGATGAGACATAGTACTTGCCTATTCCAACACGAGTGCCAACAGCAATCTCTGAGAACCCAATATGCCATTCTTCAAAAGGCAATAATGGCTTGTTCAGAAATGGTGAAGATTGCAATGCTTTATTCCAAGTGGACATCAGATCTTCTGCTGTAAGGAAGTCAGCTGGCTCTCTAAGATTAGAACCATGGTTACCTAACCGATGCGGTGATGAAGGTAATGACAATGCCTTCTGAGTAATAATGTGCCTTCTTGAACCCTCCTGAACATTTGGTTCTCTTACTGACACCTCATCATCGTTGAGGTCACCTACTGATTCCTCCTATATATAACAAGGATCCAA
Source organism: Triticum dicoccoides (assembly GCF_002162155.2). Lineage (NCBI taxonomy): Eukaryota > Viridiplantae > Streptophyta > Magnoliopsida > Poales > Poaceae > Triticum > Triticum dicoccoides. The sequence goes on along the minus strand of NC_041391.1, from coordinate 332,024,039 downwards.
TTGCAATTGTCAACCACCAAACTTAGTAATTTAGAGCCGCTCCGACAAACTATCAAGTGTACTACAGAGTGAAAAGAGAACATGTTCTTGAAAAGAAGCAGATTGTGCTGAGATCACTGAAATTTTAGTAAAAGATGAGTCAACAATTAAAAGAACAAAAGCATACTTTTCTCTGTGAATCATTTGAATGTCCTGGACTACCATCATTATGTGCCCTTGAATGGCGATTTTTCCTCATGCTTTCACTCATTTCTTTAACTGCCCTGAAGACAAGCAAAACAATATATTATGTCAACCCAGAGATCAAAATTCTGAAAAGATGAAGTTGCGTAGAAATCCTTAAATTTGCAAGAGTGCAAATAAGTTCAGGAACTTCAAAACTACACAGCACAAGCAAACCCTACTAAAAAGTTGGCTAACAAAGGTTTGGTGTGGTCATATTGGCAAAGTAATACACTAGACATAGCGTGAACAAAGGAAGCATAGGCGTGCCTAAAATTTGGCAATCATCCATTGAGAACCAAATTGTTGCTCATGGTCAAAAGACGGTATTGTGGATTTGGGCACGAACCAAATATATCAACCTAAAACTAAACTTGCATCAGTCATTCAAATAGGTTCAACTGTTGCTTTGCATGCCTGACTAAGAATCTACACACCAGCCATGTCATTCTCCTCCTCTTTTTCCCTCTTCCTCTCCTAACTGGTCTTCTCTGCCTTAGATGTTTTTATTAGTTGCATACACTTTTCATGTATTATCCCGCTGTGTAAGCATCACCCAAGGGCTGATAAAGCTGACAAAGGTGACCCACATCTTGAAGACCGTACAGAAACCCACAGCCTCAGAATAAAACTGAGGCAAGACACCAGCACAGAGGACAGCCACATACCATGCATCATCATCAAACCACTAAGTATAGTATAGGCGTCAGCTCATCATGATTAAGAGTAGAGCCACATCTTGAAGGCCGTAGAGAAACCCACAACATCAGAATAAAACCGAGGCAAGACACCAGCGCAGAGGACAGCCACAGACCGTGCAGCATCATCAAACCACTAAGTATAGTGTAGGCGTCAGCTCATCATGATAAGAGTAGAGCCACCTGGTAGTCAGACACCTTCTAATCATAGGCAGCAACCATAGCATCATCAGCAACATTGGAAGCCTCACAGCTGCTGGATCAGCACCTGGGACAAGAACCGGTGGTGAAGACTCCACATAGGCAACATGGCACAGCGGACAAGAGATCTTGCTACAGATGACACCCCAAAGACAAAGGCCGGTCCTCCACGAAATCCCTTTACCAGGCCATTGCCCCCTCCCCTGCCCCAGCGGCCCTTGAGATGATCTGGGCTATCCGTGTGCCCCTCAAGATCAGGATCTTCATGTGGCAATGGATCCGCGGCCAGCTTCCCTCCAGCGTGGAGGTGTTAAAACGGCATGGCCTGGGCGATGGGATTTGCCCCCTATGTGGGACAGAGGAAACCTCGAATCACATCTTCTTCTCGTGCGTCTCCGCCCAGTTCCTCTGGGGCTGCCTCCGTGAGGTTGTCAGCGGCAGTCGGTGTAACACCAACTTCCCTGACCTCCTCACCGAGGTCCAGGCTTCCACCCCGTCGAGCCGCCACTTAGGTGGCTGCTCATTGCGGTCCTTGCTTGGACGCTTTGGACCGTGCGTAATAAGCTTGTCATCCAGCGAGTCCCTCTTCGACGTGCCACTGACGTTGTATTCAAAATGTGTGGTTATTTGCAGCTCTGGCGGCCGCTTAGCCGTCACCAGGACCGGGACGCCATCAACACCATCATTGCCAACCTCCGCGCGATGGCTCTCCGCTTGGCGCCGCCGCTTCCTCCTCCACCACCTGAGCCGGATTAGCACCGTGCGTAATAAGCTTGTCATCCAGCGAGTCCCTGTTCGACGTGCCACTGACGTTGTATTCAAAATGTGTGGTTATTTGCAGCTCTGGCGGCCGCTTAGCCGTCACCAGGACCGGGACGCCATCAACACCATCATTGCCGACCTCCGCGCGATGGCTCTCCGCTTGGCGCCGCCGCTTCCTCCTCCACCACCTGAGCCGGATTAGCTTCTTAGCTGCTGTTGCGGTTTATCCGCCTTTGTTTTCTTTTTCAGGACTTGTTGAGCTGTGCCCTCAGCAGAACCCTCTTGTACTCTATGTTGTGCGACTTTCTGTGTGTGTGTGTGGGTGAACTTATGTGTTACTTTGTGGCTGTGGTGGTTTGCTTTATTTATAAAGCGGGGCGAAAGCCTTTTTCGGCAAAGACCACAAATGTAAATACACATGTCAGTGACAAAGTCGGTGTAACACCGTCAAACATCACTAGGGAGCCAGTGCCAGTCCTGACATATTGGGCGCCCGGGGCAAAGACAATAAGGCGGGCCTTTTTTACAAGAACTCTTAATATATTTTCCATTTGTATGGTTGTCGTGAACTTTAAAAAGCATAATATAACAAACAAAAATTAATAATAGGTAAACCCGGTACTCAGAGTTTTGACAATCTCTCTCCTTCAAAGTAAGAGCCATAATTTTTTAAATATAGACTCAAGCAGCGGACGGGGACGAGGAGCACTCGGGTCTGCACCCCTCTGAAATCTGCACGTCCATTATTGTCTCGGGATGAATACAGTTAATGAAGTTTACTTTTGCCTCCAACCAATACGAGAAGTATACAACGTAGTAAGAACAATGAATCACATTTATTTCGGCCCCACAACTCTGTCATGTCCCATGCGAGGAAGCTCAGGCTGAGATGGGTTGGAGTAAAAGTTCGTGGCCATCAAGTGGGAACAGGTCAAGGGACGTCGACCACGCAGGCCACAAGCATGAAGCCCACGACCTCGATGCAGCACCGCTGGCTGTAGGCACGGTTGCTGAGGCAGAGCGTGTCCATGCCGAGCTCGACGTCGACGGGGACAACCGGGACGCGGACGACGTACACGCATCTGGTGGCTGCAGGAATGAAGACCATGGTGCCGGCGACCTGGGAAGACGCGGTGCCATGCCAAGCTCGACGGCGACCATTGAATGTAGTACCGCTGGCAGCAGAAATGAAGGCCATGGTGCCGGCGACCTAGGAAGACGCGGTGTCGCTGGCCGCTGTCATGCAGGACACGACAAGCTAGAACGGCGATTGCATTTCTCGCTGGTCGCGGGACACAAGACTTGGTGTCAGCGGCTAGGGCAGACGTCGTGTCATTGGCCGTGTCCGCACGGGACGCGGCAAGCTCGGACGGCTACCTCGTTCGTCCTCAACGTTGCTCCCCGTCGGTGACATAGTCTTCCTTGTTCCTCCTAGCTTTTTTTCCCACGTCCAAGTCGCCGAAGGAGAAGACCATGAGTGAAAAGAAGAAACAGAAAAGTGGAGAGAAGAACATGAGCAATGTCAGTTGATGGTAGGGGAGAATGGGCGTCCAGGGGAAGATGGCTTTGTGAAGAGGAGCAGCAGCGTGGGTGCATTGATTAGGTTTTTGGGCGCTGGTGGTTGAGGTCTGTGGTGGTTGAGGTCTGAGCTCACTGACAACGTCAGTCCGAAAAGGATATCGAATACAAGCCTATATTATGTGACATACATGGTTCATAATCTCCTAATAAAGACTGTCTAATATAATGGTGTGAATCCCGAGGCAAATGAATGGGGCAGATTCCAGTGGGTGTGGTCACGGTGTGCTCCAATGCAATTTCACTCAAGTAGCAAGCTATTATCTCTTATTCATATTACAATATTGTGGATATGGCGGTTATTTCTTGATGCTATTACATTTATTTTCCCAATATCTCTTATTTCTCATTTTGACCAAACATGCATCAAAGAAAAAAGGTGAATTATACACAAGACACGAACTACTATTGGAGAAGTAAATATGTCGTATGTGGGCCCATGTTCCAGTCTGGCCCATAAGGCCCAAGCCCATTCACTAACCTAGTAGAAGAGACGTTGTCTCGTCATGGGCGCCGCTTCACACTAGATCGAGCAGCCGCCAGGTGCTTTCCTCTCTCAACTAAATGGTATCAGAGAGCGAGGTTGAGGGAGGAAGGCGACGGCGGTAGGTCACCGGCGAGGTCCAGTGGGGAAATCGGCAGCGAGCTGCGTGGTGGAGACAAGCGGCTGCCTGCGAGCTGCGCACGCGCACGAGGCGGAGGTGCTGCTGCTGGGTGAGCGAATGGGACCGGGAGAGGCGGCTGAGCTGAGGAAGAGGGGCGGTGAAGTTGGCTGCTGGTGCCTCAGTTGCTGATTCTGCTGCTGCTGAGCTTGGTGCTGCTGCGCAGGTAGGAGAAGAGGTGGTGCTGGAGGCGGAGAGGAGCTGCGCGTGGAGGTGGTTGCTGCTACATGTGCTGATTGAAGAACAGATTGGGACCAGACTGTCCGGCGAGTTGGACAGACTATCCGGTGGTCTGCTCGTCGATCTGGAAGGCACTCTCGTACGACCAGACTGTCCGGTTGGGGCTGTGGTTCTGGAGGCGGCAAGGTGCTGCTGCTGTGTCTTCTGCTACTGAGAGTTGCTGCTGTTTTGCTTCTGCTGCTGCTGATTGGAGAAAGGGGAGGTGATCATGGAGGCTGAACTTCTGCTGTAGAGAAACTTGAGCAGCTCATGACTGCGAAAGCTGCCGATGAGTTACCTCCTGCAAGTGGCGCCATTGTTGTGCCCCACGTGGATCAGGTGTTCAAGCTTGAGCTCTGCGCAGGTAGGAGAAGAGGTGGTGCTGGAGGCGGAGAGGAGCTGCGCGTGGAGGTGGTTGCTGCTACGTGTGCTGATTGAAGAACAGATTGGGACCAGATTGTCCGGCGAGTTGGACCAGACTATCCGGTGGTCTCCTCGTCAATCTGGAAGGCACTCTCGTACGACCAGACTGTCCGGTAGGGGCTGTGGTTCTGGAGGCAGCAAGGTGCTTCTGCTGTGTCTTCTGCTACTGAGAGTTGCTGCTGTTTTGCTTCTGCTGCTGCTGATTGGAGAAAGGGGAGGTGATCATGGAGGCTGAACTTACTTCTGCTGTAGAGAAACTTTAGCAGCTCATGACTGCGAAAGCTGTCGAGGAGTTACCTCCTGCAAGTGGCGCCATTGTTGTGCCCCGCGTGGATCAGGTGTTCAAGCTTGAGCTCATGCCCAATGATGTCAAGTTGAATAGCGTGGGCAGCTACCAAGGCGGGCCTTGTTGATCTTGAAGACAAAGGGACTGACGGGATATGTTCTTGGAACGGTGGAAGAACCGGCTGACAAGGAGAGCTCAGAATGGAAGAAATGGAGCGTCACTGACTCCCTGATACTGGCCTGGATGTTGAACCCCCTGATTCCAGCCATTGCACTGTCTGTTGAGGCATTGCCGAATGCTTTTGCTGTGTGGAACATGTTGTCCATGAGGTATTCCGGTAAGGGAAACCCGATGCTAATGTCTCAAATTGAAGACAAGATCCATGATGTTCGTCAAGGTGATAGACTGGTGTATGTGAATGAGCTGCAGCACCTTTGGGCAGATCTGGATCAGAGTGATCCACTTGAACTTCCACATGCAAAGTCCATGGAGATTGCCAGGAAGCGGGTCGAGCACAGGCGTGTGATGCAGTTTCTAAAAGGCCTAGATCAAACTTTTGAGAGTAGGCATGCTGCGCTGCTATATCAGCCGACGCTTGTGTCCCATGATGAGGCCATTGTTGTGATGTCCCGAGAAGAGGTACGCCTACAGTCGAGAAGAAGAGATGGAAATGAATCTGCTTACAGGATGGCTAATTAGCAAGGTGTGAATCAACCTTGCTCTGATATCAAGACGATGTAGGGCAAAACCCTAGTTCATGATGTTTTCACACCTGGAGGCGAGGAAGAAGCAAATCAAGAGAAGAACACAAGATGAACACTCAATTGACAAAGATCCAATAGCGAAAAAGGCTTTCGCCCCGCTTTATATATAAAGCACCGAACCACAAGCATCCAGTACAACCACACGCCACGCCACCGCAACACACGCACACACCCAAGACAGGATACATAGGCGCTGAGCGCAGCAACACCACTCCTAGCACTACCGCCCCGAATAAATGAAGCTACATATGACAAGGCGGCGCCTTCAGGAAGGATACGACGCCGGAGCGCCGCCACCCGCCCGATCCAAGGATCAGAGTTTCCCCCGGAGCCGCATGACGGGCAATGAGAGCCTCGACGACGCCTTCAAGAAGGGAACGATCTTCGCCGCCGCCGGTCCGTCCGAAGATAGAGCAGGTTTTCACCTCGGCCCACAATCACCACCACCGAACGCCACACCCCGGCAACCACGCCGCCCACACGACCATGATGACCGGGCAGCACCAAGGCACGGGCTTTGTCCAAGAGCACCGCACAACCACCACCACCAGGGCCGCCACCCCAGCATCCAAGACCTCGACACCACCTCACCCGTGACCCGCCGCTACCCCAACCGAAGAGACGAGTGGAAAGGTCCCGCCTTTCGCACCCCTGGACGAACCCCAGCGCCGAGACCCAATAGGCCGGCCAAAACTGGCCTCCATCGCCCGTCCTGCAGCCCCGAGCGCGAGACGAGCTCAGTCCTGATGTCGGGCGCAAGACGAGCTCCGTCCAGCTGCCGGGCGCGAGACGAGCTTTGTCCTGTTGCCGGGCGCGAGACGAGCTCCGTCCTGCTGCCGGGCGCGAGACGAGCTCCATCCTGCAGCTCCGGGCATGAGACGAGCGAAGGACCGCAGCTGGGAGAGGGCCAGCCACTGGACCGAAGTAACGCCCGGGCGACGAGTAGATGGAGCTACGGTCGAAGCGGTCCGACCGCAAACGAGCCGACGCCGGAGATAGCCGGCCGTCGCTGCGGGCAGATCCGCCAAACCACCATGTAACCGCCGCACCCTCGGGAGACCACCACCATGAGCCGGACCTCCACGCGCCACCGCCCACGGCCGGAGCCACGGCTACACCAGGCCGCAGCCCCACCCGCACCGTCCACCCAGATCCCACCGCCAGATCTGAGTCGGACGCGCTGCCACCCGCCCTGCGGCCGCGCAGCAGCCACCCCAGCCACCCATGGGGCAGGAGGGAGACCTCCAGGAGCGGGAGGAGAAGCCACCGGCGGCCACCGAGCCATCCGTCGCCACCGCCGCCCGAATCGGGCCCGGACCAAACCAAATCGGGCCGCCACGGCCGCGACAGGCACCGCCACCACGCAGCCCACCGCGCCGAGCCACACGTCCGCGACGCCGCCGCCAGACGCCCTCCACCGCGCCGACACGCCCCGCGCCCGCGCATCGCCACCGTTGAAGCAACGCGGCCCGCGCCGGCCGTCTCCAAAGGGGGGGTGAGAAACCCCACCGCCGCTGACGCCGACCGGGCTTTGCCCGGCGGCGCGAGCCGGCGGCGGCGAGGGGAGGGAGAGGGGAAGGAGGACGCCCCGGCGCCGGCGCTAGGAAGATCCCCCCGGTCGCTCGCGGGAGCGACGCGGGAGGGGGAGCGATTTCCACCTGCTTTCGACAAAGACCCAATCACGCATGTGCTAAATCCATACACACACAAGAGGGATACAAAGGTCCAAATCCAACACAAGAAGGTAAAGAGGAACTAGTTCATCCCAATCCTTAGAGGAATTGAGGGCTTGATATCCAAGAGGATCTTCCCTAGAAGGGGTCTTGAATCCACTAGGGGATCTTCTTACATGGAGGAGGCCTTGATCTCCATGGGAGAGGGTAGTGGATGAGCAAAGCTCTATCTCAAATCTGAGCTAATCCTTTGCTGACCCTAGTTCGTCCAAGTGAGGGGGTATATATAGTCTAGGGAGAGAGAGGGGGATACATGGGTGTAAACCTGAGTGGCTGCGCACAGTCAGGTATCGGACGTTCGGTGGCTCGCGCGGATCCGAACGTCCGGAGGCTATATATCCCCCACGTATCCCCCTCTCTCTCCCTAGGCTATATATACCCCTTCACTTGGACGAACTAGGGTCAACAAAGGATTCGCTCAGATTTGAGATAGAGCGTTGCTCATTCACTACCCTCTCCCATGGAGATCAAGGCCTCCATGTGAGAAGATCCCCTAGTGGATTCAAGACCCCTTCTAGGGAAGATCCTCTTGGATATCAAGCCCATAATTCCTCTAAGGATTGGGATGAACTAGTTCCTCTTTGCCTTCTTGTGTTGGATTTGGACCTTTGTATCCCTCGTGTGTATGTGGATTTAGCACATGAGTGATTGGATCTTTGTCAATTGAGTGTTCATCTTGTTTTATTCTCTTGATTTGATCCTTTCCTCACCTCCAAGTGTGAAAAGATCATGAACTAGGGTTTTTCCCTACATCAGCAGGTGTTGTGGGAGATTCTCAAACGGCGGCGGTGACTACAATCAAACGGAGTAGGGCAGCGGCGTAATGAGACCTTGCTGGCTTACGGCGTATCCATCAATGGCAGGATGGGAGAGATGTATACCGTAGTATATAGTTTGATGGATCGAAGGCGGAGTTGTGGACCACGGACTTGAGGAAACAAGTGGAGCGGCGTACAATGCAGTGGATTGCCTAGTAAATCAACGTGAACTTTGCATACTGTTTAGGATAAACATTCATCGATTGTGGTTGCGATCTGACAACTGGCCCAGCTTGACCCCACATCATTCCTGGCCCTCGATCTGGGTCGATCGACCCTGACCCCGGCTCAGGGAATGGACCTTCGACCCCCAAACTAGGCTACTATGGGGAAAACTAGAGTGATAGGTATATCAAGAAAAGGCAAGAAGGAAATATCCTCCACGGAGGCCAAAGGAGAGGATCGACGTAGATAAAGGATGGGACTCATCGAAAGTCACATCCCGAGAAATCTGCATCCGACGGCCAATAGAATCCCAACACCGGGAGCCCTTGTGCTCATCACTCTAACCTAAGATGACAAAGTCAACAGTCAGTTTGTTGCATTCACGAGGTTAAATATGGTAAAATACTTGGCCATCGATAAAGTGAACCCGTGTAATCATGTACCTAGTTTGCTTCCTTTTTTCATATTTTATTGTTGTCCAAAAAGGAAAAAAATCTTATACTGTACTGCCTATTTAGAAGTTAACCAAGTATTTTACTCAAGTTGATCTTTTGAGGAAAATATAAATATCAAGGTTATCACTAAACTTGGCGCAACTCTTCTTATTTAGCGGGTTAAGTCCTTTTCACAAACCTCGCAAAGTCATCACCAATTTCAGGGGATGTACTCATACTTTTTGGACGTCCTCTCCGTGCACTTGACGTTGATGCACCATCTGACCTAACATCAAATAAGACACAATTAATTAGGCCAAAAATAAGATAATACTGCAGCATTAGCAACAATGTTAACTGCAATATTGTTAATCACTAATGGCTTGTAAATATGAGCTGGCTTCCAAAGTTAAGTACAGATTAACAAAGCATAGAAGTGCAGATTAGTTTTGCGTAGATTATATATATATATATATATATATATATATATATCAAACAAAAAGAGAATCATGTGTAACAAGATCTTTTATGCCCTAAAGCACGACCCCAATGAACCAACTACAACTTGATTGCACGTACAACCTTAACATGCTGAAAAAAATCCAGGAACTTATTCTCAAAATAAGAAGGAAGTCCAAGAAACCAGTCAGCACCAATTCCCACTATTAAACCCAAAAATACAGGGCAATATGCCAATTGAAAGTCAATCACAAAGGTTAAACAAAGAATCAATTAGAAAAGTCAGATCCACCCAGTTAGCAGTGAGAACCAGCTTTGGGAGGAAGCATGGATCAAACAGAACTACTGTACACTGAAGGCGCTCGGCGTCACCCTTGATGACACCTGGCGGGGTTGTAGCAGGAGATGTGGCGACCACGGACGATCTCAAGGATAACGATACCGGCGACAGAGATG
>NC_041391.1:332005260-332013817 GCF_002162155.2 Triticum dicoccoides | reverse complement strand
AAGGCAAGGCCCAGACATAAGTGGAGAGGAGAGAGGGACATAGGAAAGGTTAGAAAGGTATTTGTGTCTTTTTGCAGCACAGTAAATAGCAAAGTGACAGGATGGGAGCATCATTTTTTCCAGCAGCAGATCAGAAAATGGGTGGCAAATAAGGATTGTTTTCCTCTTAAATATGGTGCCGATGTAATTAAAAAACAACAAGTGACGCTCAAGGACCTGTTTGCCGAGTTTTGGAACTATAAAATAAAACAAAAACATGACACTCGAGAACTCTTTGGTTCTATTTATCATATTCAAATTACTTGGCCTATTTGAACAATAAAAAATGTTGCTGGAAGTGAAATAGAATGAAATAGAGCCACTTTGAGCTTCCCTATGAAATGAGGCATGGAACGGAGCCACTACGAAGAAATTATGGGAGTTACGAAAGAAGCTTCGGACTCATATTGTTCATGGGTTGAGAGCGGGAGTTGAACTCTAGGAGGTCGAATCCCCCCCTTGTTCCTCAGTAGCTCAGTGGTAGAGCGGTCGACTGTTAACTGACTGGTTGTAGGTTCGAATCCTTTGGGGAGATTTTATTCATTCTTTAATGTAAGAATAAAGAATTGAATTAAAGGGTTTGCTTTGACCCTTAGGAGTAGGTAACCCGTTCGCTATCATTGTTTCTATTTCTATTGACCCTTCATTGTTCAGGCATTTCCTTTAAATCATGGCAATGAGCTATTTAACTATCTTCTTATTTGTTGATTAAGACTTAACAAATTGATAAAATAGAAACTTACTGAGGTACCTTGATACAGCTACACCATCTCCGTACTGTCTATCACCCAAGTTTGAGCGTCCATGTGCTCTGGACAATGGATGGTCTGGACTACAGGAACAAATAAATACATTTTAATCTAAATCCATTCTGAATCTTTAAAGCAGGTACAGATTCTATATATAGCAGAGAAGAATTGATATAAATAATATAGGACGGGAAGATAAAGCAAGCAGGAAACAAAACCCTCAAAGAGATATAAATATGGGACAATTAACTCAAATTAAGGATCATCTGCCTCTGACATATTAGTTGCTTAAAAATCAGCCTTCGTTGTGGTCAGCTTTCAGATGAAAAGCAGCATCTGAAATGGCAGGGCAGTATGATGCGGTTGGGCCCATGTGGAGCTCACCATCAGAGTGAGAGGATAATGGTGCTGAGTTAGTTACATGTAGCGTTAACTCAGTTTCACGCCATGATATGCCATGCCGTGTCATGTTATTGCTTTATCCTGAGAGATCAGACTACACCAAGTCTCAAAGTGGAGGGATCAATATGTTGGACGACGTCATCCTCCTCCATGTCCGCATGATGCAGAGCATCCCACGATCATCCCCATGGACGTATCTACATCCCCCACGACACCACTTGGACCAATGACAAGAGCCCGAGCAGAGGCTATCTAAGACAAGGTGAACTTGCTCCTCTCCGAACTACCACTTTATACACATGAGACATGGCTACTACCTCAAGCGGAAACACTATGTATGATCAGTACTTGGAGGAAGGCCACGGAGCAGCTACATCCAATGGACAAGACGGCAAGGACACCGAGCATGAAGGACAAGAAGAAGAGCTACCGAAGAAGCTACAGCGAGCGGACGTCCGACCAGGACCGGACGTCCGGCGCCCGAAGCTCCAGCCAGCGGACGTCCGACCAGGACCGGACGTCCGGCGCCAGAAGGCCCAGCCGACCCAGATCCCAGCTGACGAAAGCTACAGCGAGCGGACGTCCGGCCTCCTCCAGACGACCGGCCGTCTCCGGACGTCCGGTACCACGTTTACATAACGTAATTAGCGAAAGTCCGAGCCTACCGGACGTCCGGGCCCTCGCGAGCCACCGGACGTCCGGTAAGGACCGGACGTCTGCTGCCTGTGTGTCCGCAGCTTCGGGCCCGAGGCCCATGTACCCTCTCATTTCGCCCCCTTTTGCACTTAGACTATAAATAGACCTCCTCCTCCTCCTAGTTAGGGTTAGCATTGGTTTAGCTCATATTTGAGATAGAGCTTTGCTCATCCACTTGGCTACTTCTCCATCGGAGCTCACAACCTCTTCGGAGAAAATCCCCCAAGCGGATTCAAGACCCCATCACGGGAAGACCCTTCAAGACCTCCTCACGGAGAAGACGTTTTATATCGTCCTTTGTTGACTTTGAATCGCGTATCACTCTTTGTGTTTCGAGGATCTAGCATATGTGTGACCGAATCTTGTTGGTTTGAGTGATTCTCTCGTGTTTCCCCTCATGATTTCTCCTCGTGTTCTTCGTATTCGTCATAGGATTCCCTCCAATCGTGAAAGATCGGGCATCTAAGATTCTACCCTGCATCATCTTGGTATCATGAGCCGATCACGTATTTGGAGCCCCTACCCCTACCAAAACGAACAAGATGCCGAGGCTCAACATCTTCAACAACAACGTCGTGAAGCACAAGCACTTGAGGCGCAACGTGCCCTTCGAGAGTCAAGTCGAGCCGTCGCCAACCACAACCGAGATACGCGCAATCAAGAAGAAGCACTTCACAAAGAAATCCAAGAGAGGAACTATCAAGCAAGAGTGCATCGTCAAGTTCCTCAAGCTCCTCCACAAGCTCGACAAGCTCCTCCACAAGCTCGACAAGCTCCTCCACAACCTCAAGTTCACCAAGAGCATGATGACTATGGAAATCCTCCACGCCAAGAGCAATATGAGGTTGACAATCATCCACGTCAAGGGCGTCATCATCACCCTCAACTCCAACACAATGAAGAGCAACGCTACGGCAAGCTCAAGTTCACCATGCCCAAGTTCATCGGAAGCAATGATCCCGAAGAGTACCTATCATAGGCATTGAAGGTCGACAAGTTCTTTCGCTTGCACAACTATGAGGAAGAGAAGAAGATCGCTATGGCATCCCTTGAGTTCCAAGACTATGTGCTCATATGGTGGGAACAAGTCCTTGAGCGCCGAGAAGCAAGAGGTGAACCACCAATCACCACATGCGATGAAATGAAGGATGTCATGCGAGCACGTTTGTGCCAACATACTACAACTGCGACCTCTTCAAGAAACTCCAACTCCTCAAGCAAGGAACAAAGAGCGTTGAAGAATACTACAAGGAAATATAGATTGCCATGATAAGAGCCAATGTCACCGAAGATGATGAGCAAACTATGGCCCGTTTCTTGAATGGCCTCAATCATCCCATCAAGAATACTGCCGACTTCCAACCCTACTCCAACCTCATTGAGCTAGTGCATCAAGCTACCAAAGCGGAACGTCAAGTGCAAGATGAATTCAAGTACGCCAAGTACTCTTCCAAGAGCTACGGCTTCTCCAACAACCAAGCTTCAACGACTCCAACACCTCCTACCTCAACCAAGCCATCTACAAGCAACGGCGACAAGTCAAGTTACAAGAAAACTTCGACAACCTCAAGTTGTCCTCCTACTACAAGCACCTTCAAGCCGTGAGCTTCATCATCTACTCCAACCGATGAGACCGTCAAGACAAGTTCCATCAAGTGTTTCACATGCGACGGCCGAGGCCACAAGTCCTTTGAGTGTACCAACAAGCGCACCATGATCCTCAACGACGACGGAACATATCACTCCATGAGTGAAGAAGAGATGGAAGCCCTTGAGCAAGTGGCCATGCACCGGCGCGTGAACGAAGATGAAGATGATCAAGTCTTTTGTGATGAGGATTCGAGCCCCGCCCTCGTTGTCAGGTCTTAACTCTTCAACATCAACAAGATGAAGACCAAAGATGCCATATCTTCCACACCAAGGCCGGCATCAATGGAAGGTCCGTCAAGGTCATCAACGATGGAGGGAGTTGTCATAACTTGGCAAGTGAAGAACTATGCTCCAAGCTTCAATTGGTCAAGATGAAGCACCCGCACCCCTACAAGGTTCAATGGCTAAGCGATTCCGGCACTATCCAAGTCGAGCATACGGTACAAGTTTCCTTCAAGATAGGAGCATGTGAATACACTTTGGAGTGTGATATCGTCCCGATGTCCGTTTGCCACCTCCTTCTTGGTCGACCATGGCAATTTGACCGAGGCGTCATCCACAACGGGCGTACCAATCACTATAGCTTCAAGATGAAAGGAAAAGAGTACGTGCTACGACCTATGTCTCCAAGTCAAGTGATCACCGACAAGCAAGCCACCCATCGTGGAGAAAAGAGGGAGAGAGCGAACCACGACAAAGAGAGTGAGCGCCACAAGCCAAAATCGAGTGTCTCCACGATGAGTGACAAGAAAAACTTAGTCCTATTTGCCACCAAAAGTGAGATGAGAGAAGTGTGTGAGAACCCATCAAGTGGTATGCACTATGTCCTTTTGTGCAAGGACGAGGCAACAAAAACTAACACCTCTCACAATCTACCTTTAGTGTTGTCTTCTCTTTTGCAGGAATTCCAAGACGTTTTTCCCGATGAGCTACCTCCGGGACTACCACCACTACGAGGCATTGAGCACCGAATCGATCTCATCCCCGGAGCACCTCTACCTAACAAGGCTCCCTACCACGTCAACCCCGAGGAAACCAAGGAGATCCAACGGCAAATACAACAACTCATCGACAACGGCCATGTACGTGAAAGCTTGAGCCCTTGTGCCGTCCCGGTAATCCTTGTTCCCAAGAAAGATGGTACATTTCGCATGTGTTCCGATTGTCGTCCTATCAATGCTATTACCGTGCAATATCATTACCCTATTCCACGCTTAGATGATATGCTAGATGAGCTTAGCGGAGCCAGCATCTTCTCTAAGATTGATCTTAAGAGTGGCTACTATCAAATACGCATCCAAGAAGGTGATGCATGGAAAACCGCACTCAAGACCAAATTTGGCTTATATGAATGGCTTGTTATGCCAATGGGTTTATCGAAGCACCCGGTACTTTCATGCGAGTCATGCATTTTGTTCTTCGACCCTATATTGATGTATTTGTTGTGGTCTACTTTGACGATATTCTTGTCTTTAGAAAATCCCTCAAAGATCATGTCACCCATCTTAGAACCGTGTTGCAAACCCTTAGGAAAGAGCGCCTTTATGCTAATATGGACAAATGCCTTTTTGGTGTTGATAAGCTTGTTTTCTTGGGTTTCGTTGTGTCTTCTAAGGGTGTTCATGTAGATGAATCTAAGATCAATGCTATTAAAACTTGGCCCCAACCAATCAACTTGCAACAAGTGCGTAGTTTTCTTGGTTTAGCCGGCTTCTATCGTAGATTTGTGAAGCATTTTAGCACCATTGCTTCACCTTTGCATTCTTTGAGTAAGAAAAATGCGCCATTTGTTTGGGAACCATCCCAAGATACTGCATTTAATGAGCTTAAGAATTTGCTTACTCATGCTCTTACCCAACTTTGACAAACCTTTTGAAATTCATTGCGATGCTAGTGGTAATGGCATAGGAGGTGTGTTAACGCAAGAAAAGCGCCCCATAGCATACTTTAGTGAGAAACTTTCCGGAGCGCAACTCAATTATCCCATCTATGACAAAGAGCTATATGCTTTAGTGCGAGTTTTGCGTGAATGGGAACATTATCTTCGCCCTCATGAATTTATCATCCGTACCGATCATGAAATGCTCAAGTACCTAAAGGGTCAAACTAAGTTGAACAAGCGTCATGCTAAGTGGAGTGAATTCATTTAGTCATTTCCTTATGTCATCAAGTACATCAAAGGTAAGGAAAATGTTGTGGCGGATGCTCTTTCCCGCATATGCATGCTTGTCACTAAACTTGGCTTTGAGCACATAAAAGACTTGTATGCGCATGATCCTACTTTTGCAATTCCTTATGCCAAGTGTTTGACGCATACATCTTGGGAACGTTATTACATCAAGGATGATTACCTTATGAGAGCTAACAAACTTTGCATTCCTGAGTCTTCTCTTTGTTTGCTCCTTCTGCAAGAATCTCATGGAGGACTGGGACACTTTGGACGCGACAAGACATTCGCTACGCTCTCCAAGAACTATTTTGGGCCCAAGATGTTTCGTGACGTCTCAAGCTTCACCAATCGATGCTCTACATGTCGCAAAACTAAGTCAAAAGCTCAATCCCATGGTCTTTACATGCCCCTTCCTATTCCTTATCAACCTTGGGAAGACATTAGCATGGACTTTGTACTTGGTTTCCCTAGAACTCAAAATGGAAAAGATTCCATGTTTGTTGTTGTGGACCGATTCTCTAAGATGGCTCATTTTATCCCATGCAACAAGATAGACGATGCTTCACATATTGCAATCTTTTTTGTAGGGAAATCTTGCGCCTGCATGAAGTCTCAAAGACGATTGTCTCGAACCGCGACGTCAAGTTCTTGAGTTACTTTTGGAAGACTATGCGCCAAGCTCGGAATCAAGCTCTTGTTCTCTTCAGCAAACAATCCTCAAACCGACGGCCAAATGGAGGTGACGAACCGAACACTCTCCACTCTGCTACGCGTGTTGATCAACAGGAACATCAAGGAGTGAGAGGAGTGCCTACCCATCGCCGAGTACGCCTACAACCGTGCAAGACACTCCACAACCGGCAAGTCCCCCTTCGAGGTCGTCTACGGTTTCAACCCATTGTCCCCATTGGACATTCTTCCTCTTCCACTACAAGAGCGCACCAACATGGACGCGAGTGCACGAGCAAGCTACCTCAAGAAGATGCATGAAGATACAAGGCACACCATCGAGCGACAAGTACAACGACTCGCGACCAAGCTCAACATCAACAAGCAACCCATGATATTCAACATCGAAGATCTTGTGTGGCTACACCTTCGCAAGGAACGCTTCCCCAACGAACGCAAGTCCAAACTTCTACCCCGAGCCGATGGACCCTTCAAGGTGCTAGCACGCTACAACAACAACGCTTACAAGATCGACCTCCCAAGCGACAAGTACAACGTGAGCGACATCTTCAACGTCAAGGACCTCTCTCCCTACCATGGTGATGATGTTTTCGATTCGAGGTCGGATCCTTCCCGGGAGGGGGGGGGCGGAGATGATGCGGAGCATCCCACGATCATCCCCATGAACGTATCTACATCCCCCACGACACCATTTGGACCAATGACAAGAGCCCGAGCAAAGGCTATCGAAGACAAGGTGAACTCGCTCCTCTCTGAACTACCACTTTATACACATGAGACATGGCTACTACCTCAAGCGGAAACACTGTGTGATCAGGTACTTCGAGGAAGGCCACGGAGCAGCTACACCCAATGGACAAAACGGCGAGGACACCGAGCATGAAGGACAAGAAGAAGAGCTGCCGAAGAAGCTACAATGAGCGGACGTCCGGCGCCTGAAGCTCCAGCCAGCGGACGTCCCCTCCATCTCCATTTTCAAGCCTCATTTTGAATTTTGCTTACCTATTTGGAAAATCTACACAAAAATAGCCATGCCCAATTTTGAGCAATTTAATACGTGGATCCAATTTTGTGCAAGTGGATCTACCACAATTTGCGTTACTTCCGCCGAAATTTTTTTCTTTTACACGTCGGTTACAAGTTCAAAACCTGTCGCCTCCGGATGTCAGGTACCCCAACCCCCGGACATTCGACCAACCATGGAAATCCAGAATAGCACCAAAAACCCAACCACCCCGAAGATCCGACCCTTGCAGATCACTTTGGCATCTTTGCCAACACTCCAAGGCCATGTGTACCGCTACATCAATCCAAGTTCGCCTTTGACGACGATCATCCCTCAAACACATACACCGGAAGCAAGACTGTCACTCTTCTCGTGGTACAGGAGTCGACGAGGTATATGTTCCATCACACAAACCTTACCTTCCTTGCCATTACCCTTGAGAGCCATTCGATCCTTTGTGATACATTTAGAACAGTAAAACTGAGCCTATTCCCAGCCTTCTCACGCTATTAGCCGTGTAAGCCGTTGGATATCGTATCGTGCATGTGTCGTTCTCAGCCACTCGATGTGCCATTAGGCTCCACGTTTTCCACTCCGTGGGCTGGCTGTCCTAAGAGGACACTACTCCGGAAGAAATTTCTGACGCTTGTGATTGATTGGGCCTCTCCGGCACGAAGCCCATCTTAGCTTCACGAAGGAAGCCTTCAGTCAGTCAACGCCTAGGCATAAGGCGATTCCAGCGTGTAGAAACTGTAATTTACCTATCGAGACTAGCTATTTGAGAATTGTCGGGCCTCTTAACTTGTGCAGCTTAGTGATCACTTGTGCATCATATCGTGTTATAGTTACTCTGCGCATTATCTCAATGCAAGGAACGTCATGAGCTACAACGAAGGGCACATGCACCTTGCATTGAGCGCACTCGACAAGACGACAACAAGAAGAAAACCCACCGCCTCGATGACAAGAACAACATCAAACTCGCAATCGTCAAGAGGAGGGGAACGTTTTGGCAAGCTCAAGTTCGCGATTGCTAAGTTTTCCGGCGCCATAAACACCGAGGATTACATCTCTTCGGCACTCAAGGTTAACAAGATCTTTCGAGTCCACAACTATGAAGAGCCAAAGAAGATTGCCATGACCCCCCCCCCCCTC
>NC_041391.1:331986566-332005096 GCF_002162155.2 Triticum dicoccoides | reverse complement strand
AGTTCGACGACTATGCGCTCATACGATGGGACCAAATACAAGAACTTCAACAAGAGCAAGGAGATTCTCCCATTGCTACTTGGGATGACATGAAGCAAGTCATGAGAGCGAGATTTGTGGCATCCTCAAGCAAGGAACAAAGATCGTCGAAGAGTACTACAAGGAGATGGAAATCGCAATGATTCATGCTAATGTCAAGGAGTCCGATGAGCAAACGATGGCGCAATTCCTCAATAGACTCAACCCCCAATCAAGCAGACTTGTGGATTTTCAACCCTACACAACTTTGCTTGAGTTGGTTCATCAAGCAACAACTTCAAGATGACATCAAGAAGTACTACAAGTACTAGGCATACACTTCAAGGAACTTCACCATCAACTTTCAAATTACTTGAAGCATGGTGCCATACCAACAAGCTACACCCACTAGTGGTGCTAATACAAGTTCAAAGTGATGTGGAGCATCCCATAGGCACATGCATCTTCCACATCATACATATAAAGGTGAATCTTCTCCTTTACACGTGTCTACTTGACCCCTTCAAGGATGGTATACTACTTGACCCTCCTTCCTCATGCATGCATCACTCACATTGTGCAGCAAGCGTGTTTGTTCATGCACGCGCTGCCCGAGCCCCATCTTCATTGTGGTATGTGCACAGCACAGCTCACTAAGGTCTCCAACTCCGCCGTACGAACTTGTGGTGCACTCCGACGGTGACTGGGTCAGGTGCACTCGTTCGACGTCGGGACTCCGTGCCCCCCCCCCCGACTCCAAGGACGGCATCGCCTTCCATGTCCTGATGTCTTGTGCACACACTTCCCCAAGCCTTCCAATGTCCCATCCCTCGCCGGTATCCCACCATTTCCCGGTTCTTGCTCGACACCATACGTGCTTTGTTTCTCTCATGAAGCATCCTTGATGACCATGTGTTTAGTTTAGAAAAAGAAACAGAAAATGGGTAATAAAAAAGGTACAGCGGCACCAATCCTCGTCTCTCTCGTTGTCGGCGATTCTTGATTTCTTACAATGGTCATTTCACGGACACGTCTCACACATGCACCTCGCATCGGTGTTGGGTACTGATCGGCATTTCACTTGCAAGGCCTCCTCCCAAGCCGAGCCTTCCCTGTAGACACAATGGCTCGTGTATCACTGTCTCCTAAGTGCTTTCTAGCTTCAAGCTTTCTACTTTCCATTGTGTCCACAAAATTTGTTGCTCTCTCGTGTTTACTATGTCATGTGTGTCCACCATACATTTATATGTCAGCCTTCTTCTAGCATTGGCCCTTTCTGTACAATTTTTGCGGCCTTTCTTGTCGTGGTTGTCTTTGTACGATTTATGTAGCCTCCTTTTGCATTGTTGTTGATCTACACCCCTTTCTTGCCCCCAAGCTTCTTGCGCCACCGGTTTCTTTTGCTATGATCTTTGCAACATGCTTCTTCTATCCCTTTTTGGCTTGACTCAACATGTTTCTAAAAACTCCATGTTACTATGATACTCTCAAGACGTGAATTTTGGGATTTCGCTATTTATCTTAGTCTTATACTTATTCAAATGAAATGATTTGTGTACGCTTTGCATTTGAGAGGGGGGTGTTAAGGACTACTTGCGGACGTTCAAGAATCAACTTTCGACTAAGGGTATCGTTAGCAGTGTGATTGGGAATGAGTAGGCAGGGGTGCGTACGGCGGCCTTATAGTGAAGGTCGTCGACTCAACGATATTTTTAAATAGGTTTGGTCGCCTCGTGGGAGCACAACCAACATCCTATGGAAGGGTCGTCAAGAGTGGTGCCCGCTGCACAGAACACTTGTGCCGCCACGACTCCCAACTAGTCCGCACCTGGTCCCTTGGACTCCAGATCTTGGTCTTCCTAACTCTTAAGAGAGCTAGTAGGGGAGAGTGACCCTCCTCTTGAGTTTTTTCAAGTGGGAGTGAGTGATTTACATGCCTATGGAGGGCCTTGTATAGCCTAGGGGTCCTTGACAAATGACCAAGGCTACTAGCTAATTTCCCCTCCTTTGGTCCCATATGCCTCTAGTTGGGGTTGGAGGTGGGTTGTAGCCCATTAGGGGAGAACCCTAAACTACCCATCTTCGACTTTTTGGGATCTTCATTTGACTAGTTGACCATGAAGCGTTGCTTGGACTTTTGTTGGCCAGGGTGGCTTGCTTGGACCCATGAAGAGTTACTCTGACTTGTGTTGAATGCCCACATGGCATGTTACATAGGGTAGGGGTGGTGCCTTAAGAAGGGTCAGAGCCATTACTGCAACACTGCAACAGTACTAGTATCGGTCTAGGTGTCTATTAGCCTAGATTTCCTTCCTTGTACTCCAAGTCCATTGTATTTTATATTTACGCCTTGGGCTCTGCAATATAAGACAAGTTGCTCCTCTTAACAAAAACCATCTGACCTAGATAGTTTTTGGTTGACCTTGTGACCAAAGTTCGCTTTAACTGTCTCAGCATGTGCTTAAAGCTAAAAGACAGACGTGCCCTTGAAAAGATAAATTTTGAAAGCCAAATTCATGGGCATATTTGTCTTTTGAGAGCCATTAGAATATTCCATGTATATCATTTTGGATCTAACGGCTGGACATAAGAAATGTGAGTTTCAGGCAGTGGCTCAAACCTTGTCTTTCTTGGCGATAAGGTGACCCACACTCCTACGGGTTACAGCTCGACAATGGCAACGGCAATTATACAGACAAACCTGGCTGACCCGGATGGTTTGTGGTTGACATGGTGACCCAGGCTGGTGTTAACTGTCTCAGCAAGGTCACATGGTTAGATCTAAAAAGACACAAGTGCCCTCGAAAAGATAATTTTGAAGGCAAAATTCATGGGCATATTTGTCTTTTGAGAGCCATTAGGATATTCCTTCTGTCAGATATTCGGGCTTTAGGAGGTCGTTCAGACCTCGTATTTTTTGGCGACAAGGTGACCTGCACTCCTAAACCACCATGGTAAGGCTGCATTTGGCATTGAGATGGATTATGATAATCCAGATTTTCCTATTTTTTCTATTTGGCTAACCATCTTTTTTCCTGCTTTCATGGCTACTTACCACCCAGAATTTATAAGGAAAGTTCAGTACAACATAGTTTAGTGCCAATAAACTAAGTCTAAATCTTAATAATCAATGAAAAATATGAACATTTTAGTAAAGTTTCAATAAACTTCGGAAAATCAAAAAATAATGAGGAAAATAAATTTGGAAACCAGTAATCATAAGCAGAAATGGAAAACATAAAACTGGTATAAATAAAAGGAAATTAAGAGAAGATAAATATCTGGATACATTTGATCTAATTCTTCATATAATTTACAACATTTTCATCTTTCCTAAGTTTATAGTCAAAACAGTGAAATGTTAAAAAAAAACTCATCACTGCAGATAATCCCATGAAGGGGAGCCTTGGCGCAGTGGTAAAGCTGCTGCCTTGTCACGGGTTCAAGTCCTGGAAACAGCCTCTTACAGAAATGTAGGGACAGGCTGCGTACTATAGACCCAAAGTGGTCGGACCCTTCCCCGGACCCTGCGCAAGCAGGAGCTACATGCACTGGGCTGCCCTTTTCTTTACTGCAGATAATCCCATGTTTTTGAAGATCCTTTCAATCCTGTGTTATTCCTATTCCTACGTTCTCGAATTTCTACAGTTCAGATAGGCCCTTAGAAGTGCTAGATAGATAGAACATGATTATCTCTCTAACAAACAACTGCTAATCTCTGCATGCACAAACCATAGCCTTTAGTTGCTAACATTCTACAGAAGTGTGAGCCTCCGCCATCATGTGTAGAACTAAGTTCTGATGGTGAACGGAGTCTGAGCAGCTATCATGCATATTAGAGGTAGAAACTAGTAAGATACAGAACTTTGACAGTGCAGAAGATTACTACGGCAAAAGAGATCTCACGCCAGACTAAAAGAACCATGTAATGAACAAATTTACCAGATTGAACCATGTAATGAACAAATTTACCAGATTGGTGACAATAGCTACTGTGTAAACAGAACAAGATAAAACTAAGAACCTTGAACTGGCAGTTCTTTGATGTTCATTAGCTTTCCTCCCACGGCGTCCACATAAGGCATTGGCAACATTTGGTTCACTATGTGATGAACTTGTAAACCATGAAATGGAAAAAATAAAAAGGTAATTCTGAAACGTGAACACTGAAAAAACAGAGCAAAGATGGAAGAGAATGTAGAAGGATGGAAGAAAATTGTTATATTTATTTGAGGCTTACCATCTCAATTTGCCCTCCATAGAGTTTGAAGTTCGGCGCATGATGTCTCTTAGGGACGGAACTTTAAATGACCTATTGTTTTCATCTTGCTCTTGCCTGAAAAGTGACATAAATTGCCAATAGTGCTTATCAGGAACAATATCAAGGCACTAGAAGGCTACAATTGTATAGTTCTAAGACTACAGATTTGATGTTTAGAAATATAGATTGTTCCTGGCAAACAAGACAATGATTTTAAGTTTGCACAGGTATTTCTATGCCCAAAGCTGAAGTCAAACAGAGCAGTATCATACTATCATATGTTGCTAATGCAGTATCAGCAATAATAAGATCCCTGCAAGGGACCAAACATAACCAGAACCAGAAACAGGTATATCAAAAAGGGAATACACAAGCATACCGTTGAGAGCACAAAGGACTATTCGGTTCAAGAGGAGAATCACAAGAATCATAGTCAGCAGAGTCACTCTCTCCAGCAGCAGATATATGGGATGTGATTATAGCTTTGGATGAGAATGGAATTAGTTGTCCTGGAAAACGCATTAGATCAACGAGAAACTCCATGGACTTCAGCATAACAACAACAGACATATGTTTGGGTGAGTCATCGCGTTCATGAGATTCTTCATCTGAAATGCCCTGCACATATTAAATAACATAGTAATGTAGGGTTCAGGAATTTCACGAGTGGGAAGAATCCTATTTCAAAGTGCAGACGCACTAATGAGAAGGTAATAGAACTTACCACCAACAGCTTAGAATCTATACCAACAGAGTCAGCAAGGACTTTAAATAAAATTGCTCTGGGCCGACAAGATCCATGTCGTATCTGCCCCAACAATTGAATTCCCTTGTTTTCCATGAAATGAAAATTTTCTTCAGAAGAAGTTCTTGCAGGGCTGAGCTGTGGGTTTGGTCGCTTATAGAAGTCACAAACCTGCAATTATCATTAAAAATTATGCTCGCACGGAAATACGTAAATAGTTTCACATCAGTACAGGCCGGAAGAAATGTAACTAAAGGCAGCCTTTTAAAATGTGTAATTAGAACCATATCTGTACAGGCTCGGAAAAACAAGAAAAAACAATCTATACTTCAGAAATGAGTTATTTTATACATCAAGCAGCAACTAAAATCCACGAAACACTTCAAGGAATAAATAGGTCAGTTAAAATGGTTGCAGAACAATAAATTGAACAGTTCCAAGTAGGAAGAGTTTTTGTAATTTATTTAAACAGCAATTGATCATAGAGAAATTGCAGCAAACGGTTTTTCTAAAGAAGAAAAGAAGATGGCATCATTGTCCCCCATTGCATAAAGGATCTCAGAGAGAACTTACCAAACCTGCAAGCTTTTTTATCATTGCGGCTGGGTTAGAACTCAATCCTTTTACCAGAGCTACACATAGCTGCCTTATCGCAGATAGCTTTTTATCCTTCTCCAAGTCCACAAGAATTATCTCAGCCTTGAAGCCCTCTATTCCAAGGGAATATAGATCATCAGGAGAAGGAATGGCGTCAAAACACTCCTTCAGTTTCTTATCCTGCAAAGTTCAGAATGATAATATAAAATAAATAAAGAAGTACAGAGAGAGTGCTAACAAATTGGTACCTCGAATAAGACCCACTTACCGGTATAATTGAGTAAAATCCATTGGGTATTGGACTCGATAGAAATCCAGTAGACCATAATTCCTGAGAAGCGCAAAATGAATGGTCACCTTTCATACAGTTAAGAGAAGAATCTGCCAAATCCGAATTGTGGTCCTGCTTAGCCAAGGAAATGGATTGGAACTTATGCTCTTCATGTGAGGACAGCCAATTTGCATCAGTAGAGTGTGTATCAGATTGCCCGTCACCATCTGGCAGATCATCCATCTCAAATATATGTTAAAATACAGTATCATTTTACGAATGTCATCATACAGATCAACCAGTCTGCAAACGAAAAAGTACAACAAATAGATTGAATTAGACGAGTGTTGACTCTTAGTGTGCATAAGCTAAAAAGAGATAGAATGTTGATTCTTGTATTTGGCCAGTAAAAAGGAAAGACCAGATACCAATAACACAGCTTCTATTATTTAAACTTCATTGGTTATACACACCCTACTTATGCAGCATGAGTTGCTGCATTTAGCTAGCAGTGTATATACACTATGGGCAGTATTTACCACGATATAAGTGATCCTAGTTTTCGTTTAGTGTTAGCTGTAATCCTTGTGCCTTTTGAGTTATTGGCGCATTAGCACAGGTCCGCTAGAACTTTCTTAGTCAGTAAGACAGTATATGCAGGTACACAGCGTAGTCAATTTGCCTATTACATGTACTAGCAGATGCCTTTTGCATATATGGGTCGGTTGCTAGCAATCGACTTGTCTATGTACTATATTTAGACCTCACAACAACAATACAAGCTCAACCTCCCTTGTTCAGCTCGCAGTTACCTAATTCGCAATTCGCTTGGTTCGCGGTTCAGGATTCGCTACATCTACCAAATCAGATTCGATGGGGGATACACATCTACGATTCACGAATCGTAGTTAGAGAAGGGGTTCGCGAACCCGGAGATTACGATTCGTCGCCTCTAGCATACAATGTATTTTTTTCTTTATATGGAGGGCTTCATTAGTTCATTGACCATCCATGGCAATCCCATCGATGAACATAGGGTTGTCGAGAAGTTTTTGTGTGTCATCCCTTCGGGGTATGTGTAGATTGCACCGTCAATCAAGACTATACTCGATACAACGAAGCTCTCAATTGAATAGGTGACAAGCCAGCTCAAGACTGCTTATGATCATTGTGAGTCGTAAACCAAGTTGGAGCAGCCGATCCTATCCAGCAGCAAGGCCTACATCTCTGAGGAGCAGTGACTCACCCAGATGAAGCAAAGGCAGGATGGAGAGGGAGCTCCAGGCCTCCCAACCAAAGGCGGGAGGGATAGGAAAGTTCCAAGCCTCCTAATTCACATTTACCCATTGGGTAC
The DNA here is from genome assembly GCF_002162155.2 of Triticum dicoccoides. NCBI lineage: Eukaryota > Viridiplantae > Streptophyta > Magnoliopsida > Poales > Poaceae > Triticum > Triticum dicoccoides. Next base: position 331,997,850 of record NC_041391.1, on the reverse strand, counting down.
CCCTACCACATCGACTGACACCACATACATCGCCCACGTCGGCGACCATTTCATCCTCTTTTGACAACTTTACGTGAAGCGAGGCAGGTCATTTTGATTTTGTCAAGGGTTCTGACTTGAGGTATCCATTCCAACATAAGCTTACTCTTCCCTTGACATTACCTTTGTGAGTCATTCGACCCCTTCACGACAAATTTGAGCCCATCGAGACTAGCTATTTGAATATTGCTGGGCCTCGTGGCCTTGAGCATAGTAGTGACATCTTGCACACCATTTGGTGCCTCATAGTTAATCTGTGCAATAAATATTGCTGGGCCTCGTGGCCTTGAGCATCGTAGTGACATCTTGCACACCATTTGGTGCCTCATAGTTAATCTGTGCAATATCTTGTGATAGTTTGTCTTGCATTTTTGGTCAAGTCTCAAAAAAAGTGGCAAAAGGAAGTAAAGTTCATACAATAAAGATACAGAACTTAAATAGGCAAAAGAGGAAGAGCAAAAGAGATATATGTGCCAGGTATACTTAATATAGAGATACATCCTGTGATATATATAACCAAAAGAGATACTTAATATCTTGCGATAGTTTGTCTTGCATTTTTGGTCAAGTCTCAAAGGAAGTGACAAATGCAAGTAAAGTTAAAACAATAAAGATAGAAAGCTTATAAGCAAAAAGATTAAGAGCAAAAGAGATATATGTGCCAGGTATATATAATATAGAGATACGTCAAGCATGCAAGTTTTGCAGATCTTTGCCCTATCATGAAATCAAGCTAGCCTATTTTCTTGTGTTTGTGTAACAAGAGCTTAGTCTTCGATAAGCCAATCATTCTTACATTTGTGATCAAATTGCATTACATTGAGTTCATTGTGGATATTTACCAATCTTTTCGATATCTTGGTCCACTTATTCCTTGATTTTGTTCCACTGACCTTACCAAGATCCACATATAGCCTTGTTGCGAGTGTGTAGGTGCGCAGACAAGGTTCTTTGCCAACTTATCTCTCATTTCCAACTGTCGATGGGGAGATCCTTTTTACTTTTCAACTTCATCGGAAAGAGGTGTTAGAAATATACCCTAGAGGCAATCATAGCAATGATTATATTTCATTGTATCCATGAATTATTAAATGTTCCATGAATAATGTCATTTGTGTTGATTGGCAAGTATGTGACTTGTTTGTGAAACTCTATACTTGAATGGTTATTCTAAAGTAATCCCTAGTGGGACTTAATGTGAGAACACATATGAATATTCGACTAGCACATGTATTGGTTGATGACCATGTTTCACACTACATGGACATGGAGATGTCGGACCAACAATGTGAAATGTTATGTGGGGTTGGATAAACCCAACTTGAGACATAGCGTGAATGTTAATTACCTCTTACAATGTGTGTTATGTCCTTAGATGTGAGACAGTCATATGTGTGGTGACTTACTTGGGAGTTGCCAAACACTACTTCATAATTGATTAGTTATAAAGTTTGCTTTCTTGTTTGTCATGAAACATACTTCAAGCCATGGCCGGTCGATATGGGATTTGCACATCTCTTCAATGAGAGAGATATCTCTAGGGTCATCGAGTGATCAGATCCAAAAATGCATGGTTGTGCTACTTGAGGTTAAGAATTAACCTAGCAATGAATTCCAAGTACACAACATTGTGTAGGTTCATTTGATATGATCTTTACGTATGTTTGGGAGTTGGCATATCCTGCTAGGGGTCGCTACCCTAGAGAGCCTCCACCTCAACTGTTGTTCGGAGTTGCCAGCACACCATACTTATGGGCTCCTTGGAGGTGTTGCTGCTGCGACGCTTGTATGATTGCTCAAGGGATTCACAAGGAGGAGACACGGTTCAACAACTATCCTTCCGCTAGGTGACTACGCGTCTACTGCTAATCCCATGACCTACAACCGCGGCATATTCTTGGGTGTTCGTGGTAGAATGTTTTATTTGCGATAGCATAGTGTATCATGTTTCTTGCAAGAGGTAACTTTGGTACAACTCATTTCCTTTTAGCTACTCACATCTTTCGAAGAACCAACCTACAAGTTGGTCCAAGTTAAAGGACATTGTCGAAGTTCTGAGATGGATAGCTAATTTGTTCGAAGGGGCGTACAAGTGGCAAATAGGGATGGCTACACAGAACAAACAGCGATTTACCTAGGTTTGGGCCCCCCATAGAGAGGTAAAACCCTACTCCTAATGCTAAGATGTATTGCACTGTGTGTCTGCCTGTTGGGCCCGTGGGACTGGGGGTACCCAGGCCCGTCTGCCTTCGGCCCAGGGCGAGACGCACAAGGGTTCAACCACCGGCCCACCAGCAAGCGCTACGAGCAAGACCCCTCACGAGGCCCCCACGCGAGGCGGTCTCCCGAGGCAGCCTCCCGACGCCCCCTCGCGGGGGCAAGCAGGTCAAGAGCTGCTCAGCATGTCGCGCGGCCACGTGCCTTCACGTAGGTGACGTGCACAACGACGAGCAACGCTAGAAGCCGTGCCAGCAGGCGCGGATGAAGAGGATTTCCCCTTTGGTGCTAGGGAGCAAGGCCGGCCCGCGGGTTCCCAAAGCAATCCCCAAAGGTTGCCTGGTCGGTGCAAGAAGACCAAGACGACGGACGCGCCAGGACGGAGGTCATCACCGAGCACACCGGCGCGTCACGGGCGGTGGCTTTGCAGACGAAGACCCCCCTTTTGTCAGGATAGACTGCGCCCCTGTCCCCCTTCAAATTGCCCTTCCCGCCAATGTTTTCGGGGAAGAGGACAAAGGCATATATAAAGGAAGGCAGGGTGTCGTTATAGAGGAGGTCGACCATTCTGGCTCTCCAGCCCTTGTACTTTGTCTCCTCCACCATAGCAATCCACAAACCAAGCAGGAGTAGGGTTTTACACCGCAAGGTGGCCCGAACCTGGGTAACTGTTGTGTCTCCGGCCTGCCCCCGCTAGCTCGCTCTCGCCGTAGCATCACCGTGGTTAGAAGCAGGAAGGAGTAGGGCGGTAGGAACGAGTGCACCCCAGAGTTCAAACCTCTTGGGTCCCTGGAGCCCCGATTTCGACATTTGGCGCGCCAGGTAAGGGTGCACCGCTGTTCTTCCGCTTCGTTTCGCCTCCTCCTTCACCAAGCTTCATGGCTGACGCTCGCCGCGAGCGCGCTAAGCGCCAGGCAGGGCGCATCGTCCAGACGGCGCCTATGGGCCACGACGGCCGCCGACGCCCTGCTGGAGCCACAACAGCTGCCGCCACCGACCCCGCTGCCCACGAGCAGCAAGACTCCTTCATGCACCCCTCCGTGCAGCCGGACGTCCGCACCAATACGGCCTCTTCCTCCCGCGGCCGCCGTGGGCCGCCGAACGCGCAGGCCACGCTGCTCATGGCGCGCGAGCTGCTACGTTACCGCTCGGCCGACGCCGGCTACGACGCCTGGCTTGGCCGCACCACCGAGCTCGTCCACGCCGCCCGGGCCCTCTCACTCGCTCCGCCCTCCGTCGTCTCACGTTGGGGACGTGGCCCACAGTGCGTCTCCGCCACCTACCCTGCGCAGCGACCTCGCCGAACCCCTACGCGCCGCCGTCAGCTCGAGCCACCTGCGGAGTGCCCCCGCCGGCCCGAGATGAGGCCAATTGCCAAATCGTCCACCGCGCGCCGCCTGATGCGCGTGCTCCTCGAGCAACAGCGTCAGCGCCAAGACCGGATCATCCAAGAAGTCGCAGCGGCCGGGCACCAGAATCGCGTAGCCCTCGCGCGCGGCGTTCCCTCAAGCAGCGTGGGCTGCCGGGCTTTCACCCGCGAGCTGCGCCGGGTGATCTGGCCTGTTAAGTTCAAGCCAGAGCTGCCCCCACGTTACGACGGCGTCCCTGGCCCCACGAAGTTTCTCCAGCTCTACGCGTTGAGCATCGAGGCTGCGAACGGCGACGACAAGGTCATGGCAAACTAGTTCCCCATGGCCCTCAAGGACGGCGCGCGCTCCCGGCTCATGAATCTGCCCAATGAGTCGATCTCTTCGTGGAGCGAGCTCTATGACCAGTTCATCGCTAACTTCAAGGGCACGCACGACCGCCCCCTCACCGTCAACGACCTGCGGCGTGTGCGGCAGCGCCCTGGCGAGACCCTCCGCAAATATATCCAGTGCTTCAGCCAGGTGCGCCAGAAGATTCCGCGCGCTTCTGATGAGGCCATCATCTTGGCGTTCTCCACCGACGTCACGGACGTCAGGATGCGCGAGAAGCTCGCCATCAACAACGATCTGGCCGAAAAAGGTCGCCTCTTCATCCACAACGACCCCGACATCGCGTCCGACGACAACAAGACCAAGGGCAAGGAGGTGAAGCGCAAGGGCCTGCCGTGTTGGCAGCGGAGACTGAGCAGAAGCGTGGCCGCGACTGCGACGAGCCCAGAAGGACAACTGCCCGTTCTACGTCTACCACAACATGCGCACCCACAACATTGAAGACCGCCAGGAGCTTCAAGTCACTCCGCGACGAGCGCTTGGGCCGTCGTGGGGATCGCTATGATCACGGCCCCGGGGGAGGCCGTAGCGGCGGTCGATGGGACAGCCGCAACAGCAACCAGCGCCAGGCCTGGCACGGCCAGCCTCGTGAGGGCACCCTCAGGCCAATGTTGCCCTTCCGCCGTTGTCGCCGCCGCCCAGAAGGAACGACATCAACCAGCATAACGAGGGGGCTGGGGGCTACCAGGAGCCTCACGCGGTAGTCTGCATTCTCGGCGGAGCTCAAGCCCCCGTGTCCAACCACGTCTTCAAGCAGTTCTCCCGCGAGGCGAACGCCGCCCTCCCGAGCCTTGAGACCGCGCGGCCCCTCAAGTGGTCACAGTATGCCATCACCTTCGACTCCAAGGACCACCTCAGGTGCACGGCTGCTGCCGGCGTGCTCCCTATGTTGTGCACCCCCACCATCGGCAATGTCGCGGTCACCAAGACCCTCATCGACGGAGGCGCCGACCTCAACGTGATCTCCATCGAGACCTTCAAGACGCTCCAAGTGCCCTGCGACCAGTTGGCACCAACCCGTCCCATCTCCAGGGTGACCGATGGGTCAACCATTCCTCTGGGGCAAGTGCGCCTCCCAGTGACCTTCGGCACCCGCCACAACTACCACACCGAGCTCATCGACTTTGACATGGCGCATTGGTCTGTCGTACAACTCCATCGTGGATTATCCGGCACTCGCCAAATTCATGGCGGCGACCCACCACGGCTACAACGTCCTCAAGATGTCTGGTTGCAGCGACGTCATCACCATCGCATGCGACGAGAAGGACGCGGTCTGCTCCCTCGAGCACGCCTACAGGGCCGCCGTGGCCGCACATTCGGATGGCGAGGATGCCGTCGGGCCTCCCGAGGGAGCTCCCGCAAGGAAGAAGCAGCTGCTCTCTCAAGCCCGCCGCGAGGCAGAGAAGGCATCGGCTGACGGCAGTGGCCCAGGCCCTGGCCTCACCTTCGGCGCATGCCTCCCTCCCACATAGGAAGGCACGCTCGACGCCTCCCTTCGGGCAGGCTCGGGTGTTTTCGTCAGGAAAGCATCAGACTTGTCCAGTGTGCCAAGGGAGGTGATCGAGCACCACCTAGCGGGGTGCCCCAGCGCGCGCCCCGCCAAGCAAGGGATACGACGCCAAGCACTAGAGAAGCAAGAGTTCATCGCACGAAAAATCTCTAAGCTGCAGGAAGCTCGAGCCATCCGTGGGGAGCGCCGCCTCGAGCGGCCCATCAACCCGGTCATCGTCCCCGAGAAGGGTGGCAACGCACGCATGTGCATCGACCTCACGAGCCTCAACAGGGCTTGCTCTCAGGTCCTCTTCTGGTCGTCGCACGTCGGCCGGAGCACGGGCCTCGTCACCAACTACACCTGCATGCCCTTCGGCCAAATGAACGTCGGCGCCACCTTCCAAAGGCTGGCGCAGCTCACGTTAGAACCTCGCAAGCCTTCTGGCCCTCGCGAGCCCCCTGGGCATTGGGAGCCTCCCAACCTCTGAGCAACGGACCCCCGTGGCACACTTCGTCAAGCAGCTCGACGCTCCTACAGCGACATGTCGCCAGGTGATTTTTTGGTTACCCAAATTGAGGGCGCCCCACAGGCTAGATCATCCTCAAGCTGGCTAGGGTCCGTCCGGGTAGCCGCATCACTTTTTGGTTGTGTAACAAATCTTAATTATGCCTTGGTAAGCTTGTGTTGTTTCCATCACTATGTGTCGGGTGCGGTGCCACCTTGAGAGCGCCACGCGCTCGCGACTACCCTCCTGACCATCCCACGAGCGAGGGCTACTAGCACGGCGTCTGTACTTGGGTCTCTCTCTGCAGCGTAGATAAATCCAAGAGATCGAGCTCTGGCTTGCGGGCCTGCCCCTGCACACACCACCTCACCAAGGTCATTGGTGCCTTGTCTCCTCACGGAACAGCCATGAGTGAGTTGCGAATGCGCGTCGCTCCCCATACCCCAAAATTTGTCAACATGCAGCCACCTCAAGTGTCAAGCGTTCGGGGATCACGCAGGCGGCGCCTCGTGCACCAAAAAGCGACGGCTCACGAAGCCCCAGGGAGACAAGCCTCAAGGAGTGCACCTCGAGCGACCACGTTCGCGGGTCGTGGCTCTGTCAGCACTGCCCTTCGCAAAAGCCAAGTCTAACCACCTCATGAGATGCAGCTATCATCCCTAGAATTCCCTCTTCTAGCGACCTTGGCAGAGCCTGTCGCCTCTTTTTCGCGCAAGCCGCTTGCACATTAGAAGGGGGGTTCCCAGAGCATCGCGTCTCTGGAGCCCTCACTAGCTCCCAGCGCCCCTCACCTCCTGGCCTTGTTCCAGGCATCGCGAGACATACCAGCGACGGCTGAGGCCCGCCCGAGGGTCGGGTACTGATAATGTAGAGCATTTGGGAGAGCAAGAAAAAAAAGGAGCGAGCCTCGTGAGAAAGCTTTAGGGGGAAACACAAGATTCGAATCGCAAAAGCATTAAACCTAAAGCGAGAGAGCCATTGTTCTTACACACACCCCGCGGGGCCTACGTCGATCTAAGTGCAGGAAACAGGGCAAAATAAAGAGGAAAGCCTGAGATGACGCGCGACCATCCTCGAGGCTCCGACTTGGGCGCCGTCCGCGCCTAATCGGAGTCTTCATCCTCGCTCTTGACGCGGCGGGAGCCGTCACTGCTCCCGCTCCCAACGGAAGAAGACGCGTCGCTATCGCCGTCGCCTACGCCGAAGGAGTCGCTATCCTCGCTCTCCATGCAGCACTTCGAGCGGGAGCCGGTGACCCCGAAGATCTTCATGAAAAGCGTGGTGGCCCCATCGTACTTGAGGTGGAGGGCGTGCCCCTTTTTCAGGCCGCGTGCGAGGGCGAACGACTTCCACCCCTGCTACAAGAACATGAAGCCTGTGGGGGTGAACTCCGTCGCCACCCAGGAGGGGTCGTTGCACCAGCCGTCTGGCTGCACCCACAGGCCCAGCGGCGTGCGGTCTGCCATTTCCTCCGCGAAGGAGTCTGGGAGCCGGAGCCAGGTGCAGGGTTGGCGGTGCATATGCCCACGATGAACTCGCGGGCCGCTTCGGCAGAATGGCTCTGTACCTAGGGAGGCAGGGCGGCCGTGCCGCTTCAATCACCTCGCCCCCCGCGTCCGCTGGGGCCAACGTCGGCGGCCACAGGAGAGCATCTACACCCCTGTGGCGGCATCTTGGGCGCTGCAGCAGCTACGCGAGCGCGGTCTCTCCCTCTCTCCATCGTCGCAGAGGTTGGCTCGGACCGTGGGACAGGAGGGAGGAGCTGGAAGGAGAAATGAGCCTGGGGTCCTTCCCCCTTGCCTTTATATAGCGTTCGACGAAGGGGCAATTCACGCCCCTCGCCTTCAGAAGGCGTATGAGAACAAGAAAGGCAAATGATGGCTCCGCACCGCACGCGGGAGGGCTTTATGTACGCCTAGGCGGTTGCCAAGGCGTCATGTGAGGGGGGGGGCGTCCGCCGCACCATTGAGCGCCACGCGTCGCGCCTGGCCCACAGGCAGTTAGGGCCCACACCGCTTCACCCCCCCCTAGAGGGCGGAGACGTGCACGCCGCAGGCCGGGGGGCTACTATGGGCCCGTGGGACTGGGGGTACCCAGGCCCGTCTGTCTTCGGCCTAGGGCGCGGCGCACGACAAGGGTTCAATCACTGGCCCACCAGCAAGCGCTACGAGCAAGACCTCTCGCAAGGCGGTCTCCCGAGGCTCCCTCGCGGAGGCAAGCGGGTCAAGAGCTGCTCAGCCTGTCGCGCGGCCGCGTGCCTTCACGTGGGTGACGTGCACAATGACGAGCGGCGCCAGAAGCCGTGCCAGCAGACGCGGATGAAGAGGATTTCCACTTTGGTGCTAAGGGAGCAAGGCCGGCCCGCTGATTCCCAAAGCAAACCTCAAAGGTTGACTGATCGGTGCAAGAAGGCCAAGACGACGGACGCGCCAGGACGGAGGTCATCACCGAGCCCACCGGCGCGTCACGGCCTCACGGGTGGTGGCTTTGCAGACGAAGACCCCCCTTTTGTCAGGATAGACTGCGCCCCTGTCCCCCTTCAAATTGTCGTTGTGTGGCAACCCTTCCCGCCAATGTTTTCGGGGAAGAGGACCAAGGCATGTATAAAGGAAGGCAAGGTGCCGTTGTAGAGAAGATCGACCATTCTGGCTCTCCAGCCCTTGTACTCTTGTCTCCTCCACCATAGCAATCCAGAAACCAAGCAGGAGTAGGGTTCTACACCGCAAGGTGGCCCGAACCTGGGTAACTGTTGTGTCTCCGGCCTGCCCCCGCTAGCTCGCTCTCGCCGTAGCCTCGTCGTGGTTAGAAACTGGAAGGAGTAGGGCGGTAGGAACGAGTGCACCCCAGAGTTCAAACCTCTTGGGTCCCCGGACCCCCAATTCCGACTCTGCCGGAGATCAAAGGGATCTCGGTAAGAGCTCTTGGCTACAAGGTGAGCCACCGGAGGCGACAAAGGTGGGAGATGGAGGGTTAGGTGAGGAACCCTAGACCTCAATGGTGTGAGGAATGTTCCAGTTGGAATCCTCCCAACCGAGAGGCCCCTAACTACCTTATGTACATTGCTCGGTTAGGGTTACACGGCTCGGGGCGATTTACAAGTCAGTATGTGCTGCTGGGTCACACTCGTCCATGGCTCACTGGGTGTGGTGGATGGTTGCCTTGTCCCTCAGGTTGATGGAGGCGTCCCGTCTAGAAGGTAGGCCCGAGTCACCATGCCGGCCCATGTCGAGGTCGCACTCGTCCATGGCTCACTGGGTGTGGTGGATGGTTACCTTGTCACCCAAGTTGATGGAGGCGTCCCGTCTAGAAGGTGGGCCCAAGTCACCATGTCGGCCCACGTCGAGGTTGTTGGGCTGGATTCCGGCCTTGTTGGCCATATCCGAGTGTCGTATCCTCGTCGGTAGCTCTCAAATCCTTCACGAGCAAATTGATGTCTGTCCTTGCGGTTCCCGTCGAAGTCTGAGTGCGACGTATTGGAGCTTGCAGGAAGATTGCGAGGGACACATTAAACTCATAGAAGAAAAAGGACAAGGAGTCGAGCAGTATTCACCACGAGAGGTTGGAATAGAGTGACAGATGAGCTAATAACGGGTAAGTTTTGATGGTACCCAATTATCTCCAGCGGATGGAAACTGGCTCCTGACCCAGCTGAGGACATACCATGAACCAAGTTTGAGGTAGCGAATGATACTTGGTTCCTGAGTAAATCGAGAGCAGCTAGTGTCCCTCTGGGGAATATCCTCCTGCTCCTTTCAGGACGGAGCCAAGGCCACGGTACTTTGGTGCCTAGATGGTTTGGCATCCGTCTAGTGACATATTGAAGGCGCACCACAGTAGCCCTTCACTCCCGCGAGTGGTTTGGACCACAAAGGCAACCCATTGTTGGCAGTAGAAGAGTCCCGATTAACTCGGTTCTCTACCGAAAGCCTGGTGAAGGCGTACTATGGTTGGACCGGCCGAGGCACATCACGACGAGCGTGCAGCCCACTAAGTAGTGGAGCGAACAGTCGTCGCTCCTTTGGTCCTCAGTCAAACGATTGCTTGGGGCCAGAGATTCACATGATCTCCACCCCTTCAGTTGATTTGGCGCGAAAAACTTAGTGGAGGAGTGGTAATCAATGTGTCGTTTCTGCCCTGAGCACGGAACTCGAGGGGTTACGCGTAACATGGGGCGTCATGCTACCTCCTTGGCGATGGTGGGGGAGCCAATGCATGGCACATGATGGGGTTGCACCACTTGGGCTCATACCCCTAAGATAGGAAGGTGGGGTAAAAGTGTGTTTTTACCCTGTCACCTTCCAAATCCTTCCTTGAGCTTCCTTACGCTCCTCGCGTAGTGCTGCTTCTCACATCTTGCCTCGCTACACGCTCGAGCTTCTGTACACCGCGCTCGCTTGTGCCGCCGCGGCACCTTCCGCCTGCCACGCCCGGATCCAATTCCAAAGATTCAGATCCACGCCGTTTCGACAGCGGGTCACTTGCGGCAACCGCGATTCACAACAAAGTCATTGTTGACCACCTCTTCTTTGCACTTCGATGGAGCAAAATCACCAAGTGTGTGCGCAATCAAGGAATCCAGTTTTTTAGGGATATTAGGGAATTCAATTAATACAAAGAGCCACGACCAGCTTGTAGGTCTCATCTATATATGTCACACGAGACCTATACACGCAGTGAGTGTGGTCAGCCGCTACATGCATGATCCAAGAAGCAGGCACTTAGAGGCAACACACCAAATTTTGTGCTATCTAAAATAGAGTCCTCAAAGAGATCTATGGTTCAATGCCAATGGGCAAATGTAGAGGGCTATTGCGAAGCTGATTGGGCTACTTGCCTTGGTGGATAGAAGGTCAACATCTCGCTTTTGTGTCTTTGTTGGAGGAAACTTGGTATCTTGGAGGAGCAAGAAGCAGCAGGTGGTCCCCCGATCAACCGCAAAAGCAAAAGTATAGAATAACATGTAAGTGTTTGAGTGGGATGCTATGGATGAAAGGCCCCCTATCCGATTCGAGCTTATTAAAGAGAGGGCCGCTAAATCTCTGGTTCAATAATAAGTCAGCAATTAATATTGCAAACATCCAGTTCAGCATGACTGGATGAAGCATGTGGAAACAGATCAATTCTTCATCAAAGAGAGGCTCCATGAGGCACCTTGAAGTAAGCCATGTAACCTCTGGAGGACAAATAGCAGATTGTTCAACAAGCAGATTAGGTAGTTAAGAGCGTTGAGTTATATGAATGGTGTGTGTGTTGGTACTCATGGCAAGCGAG
>NC_041391.1:331953130-331986335 GCF_002162155.2 Triticum dicoccoides | reverse complement strand
AAATCTACATGTTCTTCCGTGTGCTACTTTCAGAACAGGCAGGGGATCTCAACATAGATATATGAGTTTGCCGTGGTAGTTTTGCGGTACTTTTGTTTTTAGGAGATCCAAGTTGTGGAGGTCACAGTAACCAGATGTAAATATATATGTGACCAGATCAGACCGACAGCAACATGTTTGGTGTGGTTCAATAGCCAGCACAGTGCAGTTTACCACCAAAAGTTGAAAAGCAAGAAATCTAACTCCACCCAGTAATCCACGTAACTACAGTACTTGATGAGGTACTATACTATCAATATGACAGGTTATAGGGAAGGGAAGCATGGCTCTTTTCAAGTAAGTCAAACAAAAACTTTTACAACAGCCCAGAAAAATCACCAATTTCCAAACGAGTCAGTAGATTGGCGACATTCACTTCGCCCACCACGACGCTCGGCCATAACCAACGAAATGCCTAATCCATATTCGGGTGTCAGTCTCTTTCAGCACGCAGTCTAAATCCCCTTTCTTGATCAAACACCGCAACCTCGTTTGACAATTGAGCGTCCGCGGCCTCACACGCATTCACGCTGGTGTGGCACAATCTATCAGCCAACCAAGGCAGACGAACTCTATCTCTCTCGCATCCAACTCCACCTAAAACCCTTGCGGCGTTGACCAACGCAGCGAGGTCAACGCCGGGAGCAGCATTACCACCATTCCCGTACCCTCCGCAGCCCCCTCCGCTCCGCCACCAAGTCGCGACCCACTCACAACGACGAATGCCCCGAATGCCGCACCGACGCATCAAAAGATCCCCTTCGTGCAAGGAACAAACAGCGGTCGCATTCGGTAGGGCGAGACGGGAGTGGAGGGAGGGGAGTAGGCATACCTGGGGACGCGGCGGGGAGAGGAGAGCCTCGCCCGCGGGATTCCGGCGGCCTCGCGAGCCCAAGTCCCGCGTGAAGTAGCGCGCGCGGGGGACGACGTCGTTCGGTGGTGGTGGGAGAGGAAAAGGGGATCTTGTGACGTGATTAAGTAGTGCAGCTGAGGGTGGGTGGGTTGGGGTGGGGGCGGGGAGGAAGAGAAGGTATTAGAGCACATCTTATCTTTATTTACCTATAAATACAGTACTAGAATGTTCGTGCGATTGCCACGAGTTTTTAAAATATTTTGCTGAAATTATATAAACATAATGTATGTTAAATTACACACGTAGAGAAAAGATAGCATGGGTAGGTAATAATTGAAGTTCATTTCACTTGCAACGTAAATTGATTTAAAAAGCAGTTTGACGATTTATACATACAGAACGATTGTTTAACTAAAATTTTATTACAAATTAAATTTCACTTGATGCACTTAAGTAATTCTCGCACGGTTAGGAATGTTGTCTATCCAGTATTTTTAGCTTACCTGTCCAGCCTTATTCTGACCTCAGCTACTCTCTCACCACACCCAGCCCTCTCACTCTCTCACCCCAAACACATCCCTGAATTTTCTAAATTAATATTATCTTGAATATAGTGATAAAAATAAATGCTTTTATTTTGAATGTTATGATAATGAAATATATAAATTTACCCGTCTATGCTCCTTGGAATACCATACGAGAATAAACGTTACCATCTAGCTATGTCGAATTTCCAGTCGAATTGCTTTATTTCGAGTGTGCCAGTAAATTCCCTCGCAAATCTTGTGTGATCAACCTCGACCAGAGCTTCTACTTCTTTGGTTGTGTGGTCATGAATTCCTCGCTCTCCCTCAAAAACACCGTAACGGCCACCGTCAACCATGCCCTGCTCGCTGGCATCACTTTCCCGTCCCCAGAGGTTGCTCGAGGAATCGAGGGCGCAATCGGCATGCATGGGTTTCCACTTTCCCCCTTTGGTTTTTAACTCATTTTTAGCATGAGGGGGGATCGAGCTAGGGGGTGAATTTTTTTTCTTGGATTGATCGGTGGTTTTACGAAGCGAATCGAACAAACATGGCATATGGACTTCCTTTAATTGTGGGGAATAGTATGGATAATAGAGATCTAATAATATTCAAAAAATAGAGATTAATAATAAATACATACATCATATTTTTTATTTGGTAAGATTTAATTTGACTGGGGTATGAGTAGTAGAAGGCAAGAAAAGTTTTGGTTTAATGTAAAGCAAGGAAAGTTTTGATTTAGTTGAATTTTTGATAAGATTTGAATTGATTGAGTTAATTCATTATGTGGTTTTCGCAAATTATGATATGGTTTAGATTATTTCAAGTTGCTCTATTTACATTGATTTTTGTTCTGTGCGCCATCAATTGAGATTACTAAAAGAAACAGAAAACCAAAGAAGAAATGGGGCATGGGAGGAAAACAAGTGTAGGCGGCGCTACTAACTCTCCTTTGTAGAGATTTATAGACATAAATTTAATACTTTATGCATAGATATAATTATATGATCATCTTGTAATCGACGAACATGACCCAGTATTTTTTTCAAAAATGTGTGCGTTTTACGTGCCGCCTACTGACCTTACAAAACTGTGACACCTTATTCTTTGTGTCCTTACAGATCATAGAGAGGGGTGACAAGACAAGATAAAAAAGAAAATTAGCAACATTGTGCTCCTCACATGTAGCACTTTTAACATAGGTCATTACAGAGTCATCAAACAAACGTACATAGTGAACTACCGGAATCTCTGCATATAGGATTCTCGCCACGTCAAAGTCAATTAAGCACTACTTACATTACTCAAGAATAGAAGAAAGAGTAAGGTCCAAAATAAAGCATCAAAACAGGGATATAAAATCTCTCGGAACATACTGACATAATATTGATGGATTGTGGATCGCATAGGCTTAGGGATTAGTAGTAGTTCTACCTTCTCCTTGTGGCTCGAGGAGCTCCCGGTGCCGGCCATGGTGCTGGTGATGGCAAAGAGTAGTGGTGGCGGTGCTTCCCGTCAGCACTGCACTAACCCTAGATCGGTAGGGGATGTAGGTGGGGTGTACGGCGTCACGACGAACCTCGTGTTGCGAGCCGCGTCCCCTACCTCTTTATATATAGTGTAGGTGACAGGGGCCCGTCAACCATAATGGGTTGAGTGCCCCCAATCAGGGCGCGGATCTAAGGGCCTGGTGGGCCGTTGGGCCCACACGGTGGAGCTCATCCTAACATTCTCCTCCTTGATCTCAACTTCTACTTTTGACCTTATAATTTTACTTTACTCGTTTCATAATAGATCAATACATAGAACATGTTTCATCGTCACAACTCAATTGCCGATAGAATCAGACAGCCACAACATACCTTTCTGTTTTGAAACAAATTCTTTAACCTTGGGCCCTTTATTGTCCGGAAATCTTAGACTATACCATAAAACCCATGTCGACTGTGTGTTCTCCGTACACACTTGGCGGTAAGCCTTTAATGAGTAGATCTGCAAACACTTGTCTGTTGCTTTTATGCTTCAAGCATTTCTACATAATTCCGGACTTTCTCCTTTACAACACATAACTTTGTGTCAGTGTGTTTGGCATCAACACTTGACTCGTTGTCATAGGAGCGAAAAACTTAAAATGGTTATCGCTGTTGTCAACCATTATCAACTCCGGGTACAGGTCTCCTTAACCATTTTGCCTGTCCCTCGGCCTCATATCAAGCTATAACATATTTTGCATCACATTGATGATAATTGTTTCATTCTTTGGAGATTTTCCACACAAAAACTCCAAGTGTGAAAGTTAGCGATAATTGTGGATTTCGCTATACATTTCACAAGTCATGTCTTTGTACTCACAATCTTTTGAGAACACTTATTTCTTTCAGCATGAGGCCGATATCTTCGACTCCATTCCAGTGGTCTATATATGGACTGGACATTGCCAAAACAACCCGGATACGTGGACTGTGTCAGGGTAATATATTGAGCTTCCAATGGCTGAAGCATATGGCACCATATCCGTTTTCAATCTTTTCTCATCAACTTTTGGAACACCATAGTTTCCAGTTCCATTACCCTTGACTATAAGAACAGGCGTAGGTTTTCTCACATGCATACTTTAGAGACCTTTCTTAGCATGTTCATGCGACATTCCTAATACCCCTTTTATTCTTTTCTTGGTGAATCTCGATAATTATAACGAGAGACACTCTACCGAGAACATTCTTTTGAACTTTGAGGACAAGAACTTCTTTTCTCCTCCTGCAATATATTGACATGGCCACTAACAAGTAGGATGTCATCCACATGCACAGGATTAGAATGATAACTTTGCATGAATACAATTGTCCTCTCATTTTCTTTAACCCAAAATAACCTCTGATTCTACTAACTTTAAATGCCACTGCCTAGAGACTTGATCTAGTCCATAAAAGACTTCTTGAAGTAGTATCCCTTGTGTTCTTTACTTTCATCTGATGCAACTCAGATCATGATGTCGATCATGATGTGCCACTAACACTCATTGTAATCTATTCATTCTCTTTGCACAAAATCTTTTGATTTAAGTCGTGATTTACACCTTTACATATTTCCTTTGGAGTCACACTGACCTTGTAGACCCTTTATAGCCTGCTGTTTTGGCTCCATTGGAAATTACTTACGAGTCCCAGACATCGTCGGGATTCACCAATTTTATTTCATCTCACATAGTCTCTTATCATTTAGACAAAGAGACACTTCTCAAAGCTCGATTGAGGGCTTTAAATGAGGTGGAATCAACCTCCGTTAACATGGACTTTATAGTAATCAGAAGTATATGATTTTCTCATTCCTTGAGACCATATGTGTCTCAGGTACTGGCACTTCTTTCATATGGGGCTGTTGTTGCTCTGTCATTGCCAAGAGGCAAATTAATTGTATAGACTTTCATTTTCAAGAGGCAATAGGTTTTACAGGGACCTTTGTCACAAGATCCATGTTTACTCATTCCTCCTTTATAGAGCTAACAACAGGTGTTGTATAGGTCATACGATATGCTCCCCCAGATACGATCTATTCGAGTCTTAGGTATCATACCATGCTCCCCCATATTACTCCATCTTCACTAAAAATGGGGTATCTTTAACCTTTATTAGTTGGGTTTATTCTGTTAAAACTTTCTTCTTTATGGCACTTTAAGCACCGTCTTATTATTCCTTAGTCTGCTTTCGAAACTGTAAAAGATCCAGGAATACAACTATTCCCTTTCTTTAGGGGTATAATTATGACCGTCGAACTCCCCCAGACGATCACATTCTTTATTAATAGATCACTTTAGATGCATAATGTGCATCACATTATCTAAAGTATAGGGGAATTTCATCATTCTTAATTTATCTCATATTTCTTTCTCCCCCTCAAAATGTGGCAAGGAACTTTTCTGCCACAATTTCAAAACACCATTCATAATTCTTGTGAATTGAGGAAACATCGATTATCTACTTCATTTATTTGATTACTTCATATAAAATGAAGTTATCTGTTAACTGGTATGGGGGTACTTTTTCCTCATTTCATTTCAGAAACTCAACAGAGTTCTTTATCATTAGTACTTTTGCAAGTCACACTTGCATATCATTCTTATCTTTAGGTTTATCTGTAATTTTTATTCTCTTTGGATTTATTGAGTGCTTAATGACCGTTACACATAAGGTGTACGGTTGATACTAGGAAAGCATAATAGCCACTCCATACTTTTCTCCTAGAGTGGGACACATTAAACGCACATGAGTCATCATATCTTTCTCCTGTCATACAGGATAAGTCCTTTGCAAAATTTCTCTTTACCCAGTTGCGCAGGTATTTTCCCAAACTTTTTCCTGCCATGCGGGTTTTATTATAATCATATTTTCCTGCTATGTGGGTAATTCCCTATAAGGGGATCGCTTTATGCCAGAATTGGCTCTTTTGACTGCATATTAAATCATCAAATTCAAAAATAAATTCGAATGCTCTTTGACACACATGCTTGATCCGACGTTGGTCAAATTAAACACGCATGTTGCTTATTTCATCTCAAAATGATCTTCATAGAGAGTACATGAAAAAATAATCATTAACCAAGATTCTCAATGATCTATCTCTTTTCTTTTCTTGGATTAATATCCAAGAATTCTTTTCGTTTGAAGCCATTCTTTAGAGAGAACATACCCACTCACGTTATGACCTTTCTTAGTCATCTTTGGGGTCACAAGTACCCAGCCATTCGCTTTCACGAATGAAAGCACGGAAAACGTTTAGTCTGAGAAAACCTAGCCAATAATCAACAATAATGAGCATAAAAATAACCCTACATTGGTCTGGTTAAAAAAATATGCACATTAAACTTTTTAAAACTTTCTTTTTATATTCTAAATCACTATTGTGGCAGAATTAGAATAAAACATCATCCTTCTATATTAATTCCATATCACCGTTGGGTGGGAATGGAAATAATGCATATAACTCATAAACAATGTGATGATAGTATTTCTTTTAAACAAATTTGCTAAGAAATCATCATCAACAACAACTTTATTGCAGCGGAACAAGAAATATTCATTTCTCTAGCTCAAGAGCATTTCTTAATCTTTATCTATTCTCTGAATTGATCACTTTGATACAAAAATTATCAGAGATTTAAGCTTTGAACATGAGACTCATAGAATTATAGTACTTTTATCATCAACGTTGGTCAGAAAATAATAATACCATATTTAAACTTTAAAACAAATATCTTTCTATTGTCATAGCGAAAACTATCTGAATCTGATTTCGCCCACACGTGAAAAGCATTGCTAAGAACAGTTCTACCAATTAAAATTTTCCGTTGGTTCCAATTTAATTGGAGGATAAAACTTTTACTTTCTTTGTAAAAGAGCACTATTAATTATTTACGCAGCAGAAAAACATGAATAAAAAATCATGAACTTTTTACTTTTTTTAGAAACATTTCTTTGACTAAATAAAAATTCATGAACTTTATTATTTTCTTTATAAATTCATGAACATTTCTTTTTCTGAAAATTTCCTATTTTCATTTTTTCAGAAACTTTTCTATTTTTCTGTTTACTTTTTATTTTCTAAACAAAATTTTCGTTGGATAAATTTGCACAGAAAATAAAATCTCCCCAGAAAACTAGACAAATAACAAAACAGAAGGAAAAAACTATAGCTGGAATGGCGTGCGGCTGCGGCCTCGGCCCAGCCGCCCAGCCTCCACTTTCGGCCCAGCGGCCCGGGTGGAGCTAGGGTTTTGATCTCTACCGTTTGATGGGATCAGACGAGGCAGCGATTGTTTCGCTCAAACAAAATGGCACAGCGGACCCCGACCGAAAACCCTAGCACCCCATTCCTCGATCTCTTCTCTCTCCCGTCGATGCTCTCTCTCTCTCCTAGCGGAAACTAGGGCAGTGCCCCGGGCGCCCGGCCCAGCCGCCGGCGGCAGCGGCGGAAAGCCACCGCGCCGCGCGCGCCTCCTCTCCATGCCCCCTTCCCTTTCCAGTTTCTTCCCTTTCCATCTGAGGCAGAGAGAGGGAGACGCAGCTCCGCGACGACGGCCTCTGTCCAGGTCGTCGGACCACCGCGCCATGCGTGCGCGCCGTCCCTTTCCCCTCCCTTTCTCCGTCCCTTTCTTCCATCCACCATCGCCCCAGCGCGAGTTCTTTTACCAAACGGGCGACGGTGATGGCTCAGCCGCCCCGGCCGCCGGCAGCGGTTTCCACCATGCCCGCGCGAGCCCTCCCCCCTCCCTCTTTTCCTTTCTACGATAGAGAGGGAACGAGCATGATGCGCCGTCCTCTGCCCCTTGTAACGCCTGATGGCAACCTAGATGGACGGAGCGGCTGCGCCCCTGCCGACCCCTTCGCCGGTCGTGCGTTCCCCTTGCGGTGAGCGCTCCGCCATCGAATGGATTGGTGGTGGTGCTCTTTGCCCCCTGTTGGGGTGGTTCTTCGTCCCTGCACCTTGGCTTGCCGATGCGTGTGGGGATCGAGAGGAACTAGCACGGCCTTGCGGCGGCGCTCTTTGCCAGCGAGGCTCGAGGCCCTCTCCGGTAGGTCTTTGCCCTTCTCTTTAGTGTTCTAAGGGAGAGGAAGAATTTTTTTTGTTTACACTGAAATCCTAAACCCAGAACTTGGCTGATACCATTGATGGATCTGTGGATCGCATAAGGGATTAGCAGCAGTTCTACCTTCTCCTTGTGGCTCGAGGAGCTCCCGATGTCGGCCATGGTGCCGGCGATGGCAGAGAGTAGTGGTGGCGGTGCTTCCCCTCAACACTGCACTAACCCTAGATCGATAGGGGGTGTAGGTGGGGTGTACGGCGTCGCGACGAACCTCGTGTTGCGAGCCACGGCCCCCGCCTCTTTATATATAGTGCAGGTGACAGGGGCCCGTCAACCATAGTGTGTTGAGCGCCCCGATCAGGGCCCGGATCTAAGGGCCCGGTGGGCCGTTGGGCCCACACGGTGGAGATCATCCTAACAAATATATGCTCGTTCAGACCAACAAGCATATCACCATCATGAGCTCATCATTTTCTTACCATCCCTCATCTATCTTATGTGTATCATCATCTTCACAACAAAGTAAAGCATCCATCTAAGTGTCATTGATGACTCTCGAAATTATCGCCACCAAAGAAATTCAGGATAGACATTGGCGATCCAGTGGAGACCATGCCGACAATGGTAAAGCTCTTGTAGATGAGCAAGCCCCCCAAAAGCAACTCTTGCACGACCATGGTGATAGGCCCCAACAAGTGCTCCTATTGGTAAGCATCTCCAATTATGACAACAAAACAATCTACAGTTGGATGAATGTTTCAGTAGCATGGCAATAACGGGAAAGTCAATTTGGCTCCTGGGTGCATTTTCTCCCGGGCCAAAAAAAATTTTGAAATGAAAAAAAAACAAGACAAAATTTCTTTGCATACTTAGTCACATTCAAATGCTACTTGCAAATTTTGAGGCAAAAAGATTAAACATTTTGTCTTGTACAAAAAAATCGAACACCAAAAGTTACCCCAAAATGTCATCCCGAATTTGTTTTTTTTTCTGATGAAACACCGTTGCTCTGGTTCGCATGAATTTTGTCATGCATGTTTGAGACACTAATACAATCATCTAAAAAGTCAGAAATTTTCAAAAATATTTAATATTTTTTTCATGTTACTGTTCATTCAAGAGCAAATGCTCCCGGGAGCCAAAACGCCACTCCTCGGCAATAACTGACATTTTAGAATAAGATATCTTATCCTACAAAGCACAAGCCACTAAATCCCGAGAATGACAAAAATCATCGGCATACTGGGAAAGTGGAAATGATACTCGTATAGTTTCAACTGCTTCAGTTTAGGGAACAAACATTAGACCAACCAATCTTTAGCTTACAAATCAATTTATCCGACTTTCTACCTATTTAATGATAGAAATTAGTTGTAGCTTCAACTGTAAATATCAATGCATGGGGAAGTCACAAGAACTCATTCCCTATTATAAATAAAATGTTTATGATTATTTTATGGTTTAACTAAATATCCTGAAAGTTCATTTTGAGGAACATAATAGTATGAAAAGTAATACTTAGCCAATCAATTTATCATTGTCAATACAGATTCTCTCTTAATCCTTTCTTGGCAGAGCTTATAGACAGCAAGAAAAATATGAAGTGTAGCATCCATGTTGAACCACAGTGTGGGTTAATTTCACATTCAGATAAGTACCATTCCCGAATGCATAAGTTATGTAATTTAAAATGTGATGTGTTAGAAGTCCAACTATAGGAGTGTGTTATCCCCATTGGCATCACCCTAATTGCGTATTAGTAAAATATAATAAGCAACCACGAAAGATAAATACACATAACCAAAGAAACATAAGAATGCCAAGCAAATAGTATCAATAAAAAACATAGATCGTTTCATCGGTAAATTGAATCGGCCATTGATCATGAACACTACATGTACTACAAATTTGAATGAATTAGTTTGAATGATACCTTCATAGATGCCCATAGCTAGAATAGCTGGAACAACCCATGACGAGGCTTGTCTGAACAACCAATATTTGAGCAAGATATATCAAGGATGAGTTGTCACCTTCCATGAACACAGACTTGTGGATGTAAAGCTATAAGAACAACATTTAACATTAGAAAAATTGCATGACAAAATTACAGAACAAATCAAATAAGAAAGGTGCATTGTATCATCAGACATTGCCTTGAAGGAAATATGCCCTAGAGCCAATAATAAAGTTGTTATTTATATTTCCTTATATCATGATAAATGTTTATTATTCATGCTAGAATTGTATTAACCGGAAACTTAGTACATGTGTGAATACATAAACAAAACATAGTGTCCCTAGTATGCCTCTACTTGACTAGCTCGTTAATCAAAGATGGTTATGTTTCCTAGCCATAGACATGTGTTGTCATTTGATGAACGTGATCACATCATTAGAGAATGATGTGATTGAAGGAAATATGCCCTAGAGGCAATAATAAAGTTATTATTTATTTCCTTATTTCATGATAAATGTTTATTATTCATGCTAGAATTGTATTAACCGGAAACTTAGTACATGTGTGAATACATAGACAAACAGAGTGTCACTAGTATGCCTCTACTTGACAAGCTTCTTGAATCAAAGATGGTTAAGTTTCCTAGCCATAGACATGAGTTGTCATTTGATTAACGGGATCACATCATTAGAGAATGATGTGATTGACTTGACCCATTCCGTTAGCTTAGCACTTGATCGTTTAGTTTGTTGCTATTGCTTTCTTCATGATTTATACATGTTCCTATGACTATGAGATTATGCAACTCCTGAATACCAGAGGAACACTTTATGTGCTACCAAACGTCACAACGTAACTGGGTGATTATAAAGGTACTCTAGAGGTGTCTCTGATGGTACTTGTTGAGTTGGCATAGATCGAGATTAGGATTTGTCACTCCGATTGTCGGAGAGGTATCTCTGGGCCCTCTCGGTAATGCACATCACTATAAGCCTTGCAAGCAATGTGACTAATGAGTTAGTTGCGGGATGATGCATTACAGAACGATTAAAAAGACTTGCCAGTAACAAGATTGAACTAGGTATGGTGATACCGACGATCAAATCTCAGGCAAGTAACATACCGATGACAAAGGGAACAACATATGTTGTTATGCGGTTTGACCGATAAAGATCTTCGTAGAATATGTAGGAGCCAATACGAGCATCCAGGTTCCGCTATTGGTTATTAACTAGAGATGTGTCTCGGTCATGTCTACATAGTTCTTGAACCCGTAGGGTCCGCACGCTTAACGTTCGGTGACGATTTATATTATGAGTTATGTAATTTGATGGCCTAAGTTTGTTCGGAGTCCCGGATGAGATCGGGGACATGACAAGGAGTCTCGAAATGATCGAGCCGTAAAAATCGATATATTGTAAGGCTATATTCGGACATCGGAAAGGTTCCGAGTGATTCGGGTATTTTTTGGAGTACCGGAGAGTTACGGGAATTCGTATTGGGCCTTAATGGGCCATACGGGAAAGGAGAGAAAAGGCCTCAAGGGTGGCCGCACCCCTCCCCATGGATTGCTCCGAATTGGACTAGGGAGGGGGGGCGCCCCCTTCCTTCCTTCTCCTTCTCCCTTCCCCTTTTCCTACTCCATGTGGGAGGTGGAATCCTACTAGGACTAGGGAGTCCTAGTAGGACTCCACACTTTGGGCGCACCCTATGAGGGCTGGCCTCCTCGTCCCTCCCTCCTTTATATACAGGGGCAAGGGGGCACCCTAGGACACACAAATTGATCATTGATCTTTAGCCGTGTGCGGTGCCCCCCTCCACCATAATCCTCCTTGGTCATATCGTAGTGGTGCTTAGGCAAAGCCCTGCGTCGGTAGCTTCATCAACACCATCATCATGTCGTCGTGCTGACGGAACTCACCCTCGAAGCTCTACTGGATCGTGAGTTCGTGGGACGTCATCGAGCTGAACGTGTGCAGATCACGGAGGTGTCGTACGTTCGGTACTTGGATCGATCGATCGTGAAGACGTACGACTACATCAACCGCGTTGTCATAACGCTTCCGCTTACGGTCTACGAGGGTACGTGGACGACACTCTCCCTTCTCGTTGTTGTGCATCACCATGATCTTGCGTGTGCGTAGAATTTTTTTTGAAATTACTACATTCCCCAACAGTGGCATCCAAGCCAGGTCTATGCGTAGATGTTATATGCGCGAGTAGAACACAAGTGAGTTGTGAGCGATAATAGTCATACTGCTTACCAACATGTCATACTTTGATTCGGCGGTATTGTTGGATGAAGCGGCCCGGACCGACATTACGCGTACGCTTACGCGAGACTGGTTCTACCAACGTGCTTTGCACACAGGTGGCTGGCGGGTGTCAGTTTCTCCAACTTTAGTTGAATCAAGTGTGGCTACGCCTGGTCCTTGTGAAGGTTAAAACAACACTAACTTGATGAAATATCGTTGTGGTTTTGATGCGTACATAAGAACGGTTCTTGCTCAGCCCGTAGCAGCCACGTAAAACTTGCAACAACAAAGTAGAGGACGTCTAACTTGTTTTTGCAGGGCATGTTGTGATGTGATATGGTCAAGACATGATGCTAAATTTTATTGTATGAGATGATCATGTTTTGTAACAGAGTTATCGACAACTGGCAGTAGCCATATGGTTGTCGCTTTATTGTATGCAATGCAATCACCCTGTAATTGTTTTTACTTTATCACTAAGCGGTAGCGATAGTCGTAAAAACAATAGTTGGCGAGACGACAATGATGCTATGATGGAGATCAAGGTGCCGCGCCGGTGACGATGATGATCATGACGGTGCTTTAGAGATGGAGATCAAAGCCACGAGATGATGATGGCCATATCATATCACTTATATTGATTGCATGTGATGTTTATCCTTTATGCATCTTATTCTGCTTTGATTAACAGTAGCATTATAAGATGATCTCTCACTAAATTTCAAGGTAAAAGTGTTCTCCCTGAGTATGCACCGTTTCCAAAGTTTGTCGTGCCGAGACACCACGTGATGATCAGGTGTTATAAGCTCAACGTTCACCTACAACGGGTGCAAGCCAGTTTTGCACACGCAGAAATACTCGGGTTAAACTTGACGAGCCTAGCATATGCAGATATGGCCTCGAAACACTGAGACCGAAAGGTCGAGCGTGAATCATATAGTAGATATGATCAACATAGTGATGTTCACCATTGAAAACTACTCCATCTCACGTGATGATCGAACATGGTTTAGTTTATTTGGATCACGTGATCACTTAGATGATTAGAGGGATGTCTATCTAAGTGGGAGTTCTTAAGTAATATGATTAATTGAACTTTAATTTATCATGAACTTAGTCCTGACAGTATTTTGCAAATTTTGTTGTAGATCAATAGCTCGCGTTGTTGCTTCCCTATGTTTTTATATGTGTTCCTAGAGAAAACTAAGTTGAAAGATGATATTAGCAATGATGCAGACTGGGTCCATGATCTGAGGTTTATCCTCATTGCTGCACAGAAGAATTATGTCCTTGATGCATCGTTAGGTGACAGACCTATTGCAGGAGCAGATGCAGACGTTGTGAATGTTTGGCTAGCTCAATATGATGACTACTTGATAGTTTAGTGCACGATACTTAACGGCTTAGCATCGGGACTTCCAAGACGTTTTGAACGTCATGGACCATATGAGATGTTCCAGGAGTTGAAGTTAATATTTCAAGCAAATACCCGAGTTAAGAGATATGAAGCCTCCAACAAGTTCTATAGCTAAAAGATGGAGGAGAATAGCTCAAGCAGTGAGCATGTGCTCAGATTGTCTGGGTACTACAATCGCTTGAATCAAGTGGGAGTTAATATTCCAGATAAGATAGTGATTGACAGAGTTCTCCAGTCACCATCACCAAGTTAGTAGAACTTCATGATGAACTATAGTATGCAAGGGATGACGAAAACGATTCCCGGGCTTTTCATAATGATGAAATCGATGAAAGGTAGAAATCAAGAAAGAGCATCAAGTGTTGATGATTAACAAGACCACTAGTTTCAAGAGAAGGGCAAAGGAAAAGAAAGGGAACTTCATGTAGAATGGCAAGCAAATTGTCACTTCCGTGAAGAAGCCCAAAGCTAGACTAAAGCCTGAAACCGAGTGCTTCTACTGCAAAGGAAATGGTCACTGGAAGCGGAAATGCCCTGAATATTTGGTGGATAAGAAGGATGGCAAAGTGAACAAGGGTATATTTGATATACAGGTTATTGATGTGTACCTTACTAGTGTTTATAGTAGCCCCTGGGTATTTTATACTTGTTCGGTTGCTAAAAATTAGTAACTCGAAACAGGAGTTACAGAATAAACAAAGACTAGTTGAGGGTGAAGTGATGATGTGTGTTGGAAGTGGTTCTAAGATTGATATGATCATCATCGCACACTCCCTATACTTTCTGGATTAGTGTTAAACCTAAATAAATGTTATTTGGCGTAGCGTTGAGCATAAGTATGATTTGATCATGTTTATTGCAATACGGTTATTCATTTAAAGTCAGAAAATAATTGTTGTTCTGTTTACATGAATAAAACCTTCGATGGTCATACACCCAATGAAAATAGTTTGTTGGATCTCGATCGTAGTGATACACATATTCATAATATTGATGCCAAAAGATGCAAAGTTGATAATGATAGTGCAACCTATTTGTGGCACTGCCGTTTGGGTCATATCGGCGTAAAGCGCATGAAGAAACTCCATAAAGATGGACTTTTGGAATCACTTGGTTATGAATCATTTGATGCTTGTGAACCGTGCCTTTTGGGCAAGATGACTAAAACTCCATTCTCCGGAACAATGGAATGAGCTACTGACTTGCTGGAAGTAATACATACCGATGTATGTGGTCCAATGAGTGTTGATGCTCGTGGCGGGTATCATTATTTTCTGACCTTCACAGATGATTTGAGCAGATATGAGTATATCTACTTAATGAAGCACAAGTCTGAAACATTTGAAAAGTTCAAAGAATTTCAGAGTGAAGTGGAGAATCATCGTAACAAGAAAATAAAGTTTCTACAATCTGATCATAGAGGAGAATATTTGAGTTACGAGTTTGGCCTTCATTTAAAAACAATGTGGAATAGTTTCACAGCTCACGCCACATGGAACACCACAGCGTAATGGTGTGTCCGAACGTCGTAACCGCACTTTATTGGATATGGTGTGATCTATGATGTATCTTACCGATTTACCACTATCGGTTTGGGGTTATGCATTAGAGACAACTGCATTCACTTTAAATAGGGCACCATCAAAATCCGTTGAGACGACGCCTTATGAACTGTGGTTTGACAAGAAACCAAAGTTGTTGTTTCTTAAAGTTTGGGGCTGCGATGCTTATGTAAAAAAGTTTCAACCTGATAAGCTCGAACCCAAATCGGAGAAGTGCGTCTTCATAGAATACCCAAAGAAACTGTTGGGTACACCTTCTATCACAGATCCGAAGGCAATATATTCGTTGCTAAGATGAATCCTTTCTAGAGAAGGAGTTTCTCTCGAAAGAAGTGAGTGGGAGGAAAGTAGATCTTGATAAGGTAATTATACATTCTCCCGAATTGGAAAGTAGTTCATCACAGAAATTAGTTCCAGTGATTCCTACACCAATTAGTGAGGAAGCTAATGATGATGATCATGAAACTTCAGATCAAGTTACTACAGAACCTCGTAGGTCTTCCAGAGTACAGTCCTTACCAGAGTGGTACGGTAATTCTATTCTGAAAGTCATGTTACTAGACCATGATGAACCTACGAACTATGAGGAAGCAATGATGAGCCCAGATTCCGCGAAATGGCTTGAGGCCATGAAATCTGAGATGGGATCCATGTATGAGAACAAAGTGTGGACTTTGATTGACTTGCCCGATGATCGGCAAGCCATAGAAAATAAATGGATCTTCAAGAGGAAGACGGATGCTGATAGTAGTGTTACTATCTACAAAGCTAGACTTTTCGAAAAAGTTCTTTTGACAAAGTTCAAGGTGTTGACTACGATGAGATTTTCTCACTCGTAGCGATGCTTAAGTCTGTCCGAATCATGTTAGCAAATTACCACATTTCATGAAATCTGGCAAATGGATGTCAAAACTACATTCCTTAATGGATTTCTTAAAGAAGAGTTGTATATGATGCAACCAGAAGGTTTTGTCGATCCTAAAGGTGCTAACAAAATGTGCAAGCTCCAGCGATCCATCTATAGACTGGTGCAAGCATCTCGGAGTTGGAATATACGCTTTGATGAGTTGATCAAAGTATATAGTTTTATACAGACTTACGGTGAAGCCTGTATTTACAAGAAAGTGAGTGGGAGCACTACAACACTTCTGATAAGTATATGTGAATGACATATTGTTGATCGAAAATAATGTAGAATTCTCTGGAAAGCATAAAGGAGTATTTGAAAAGAGTTTTTCAAAGAAAGACCTCGGTGAAGCTGCTTACATATTAAGCATCAAGATCTATAGAGATAGATCAAGGCGCTTGATAAGTTTTTTCAATGAGTACATACCTTGACAAGATTTTGAAGTAGTTCAGAATGGAACAGTCAAAGAAAGAGTTCTTGCCTGTGTTACAAGGTGTGAAGTTGAGTAAGACTCAAAGCCCGACCACGGCAGAAGATAGAAAGAGAATGAAAGTCATTCCCTATGCCTCAGCCATGGGTTCTATAAAGTATGTCATGTTGTGTACCAGATCTATTGTATACCCTACACTGAGTTTGGCAAGGGAGTACAATAGTGATCTAGGAGTAGATCACTGGAAAACGGTCAAAATTAGCCTTAGTAAGGACTAAGGAAATGTTTCTCGATGATGGGGTGATAAAGAGTTCGTCATAAAGAGTTACGTCGATGCAAGTTTTTACACAGATCCAGATGACTCTAAGTCTCAATCTGGATACATATTGAAAGTGGGAGAAATTAGCTAGAGTAGCTCCGTGCAAAGCATTGTAGACATAGAAATTTGCAAAATACTTACGGATCTGAATATGGCAAACCCTTTGACTAAACTTCTCTCACAAGCAAAACATGATCACTCTTTGGGTGTTAGTCACATAGTGATGTGAACTAGATTATTGACTCTCGTAAACCCTTTGGGTGTTGGTCACATGACAATGTGAACTATGGGTGTTAATCACATACAGATGTGAATATTGGTGTTAAATCACATGATGATGTGAACTAGATTATTGACTCTAGTGCAAGTGGGAGACTGAAGGAAATATGCTCTAGAGGCAATAATAAAGTTATTATTTATTTCCTTATTTCATGATAAGTGTTTATTATTCATGCTAGAATTGTATTAACCGGAAACTTAGTACATGTATGAATACATAGACAAAGAGAGTGTCACTAGTATGCCTCTACTTGACTAGCTCATTGAATCAAAGATGGTTAAGTTTCCTAGCCATAGACATGAGTTGTCATTTGATTAACGGGATCACATCATTAGAGAATGATGTGATTGACTTGCCCCATTCCGTTAGCTTAGCACTTGATCGTTTAGTTTGTTGTCATTGCTTTCTTCATGATTTATACATGTTCCTATGACTATGCGATTATGCAACTCCTGATTACCGGAGGAACACTTCGTGTGCTACCAAATGTCACAACATAACTGGGTGATTATAAAGTTGCTCTACAGGTGTCTTCGATGGTACTTGTTGAGTTGGCATAAATCGAGATTAGGATTTGTCACTCCGATTGTCGGAGAGGTATCTCTGGGCCCTCTCGGTAATGCACATCACTATAAGCCTTGCAAGTAATGTGACTAATGAGTTAGTTGCGGGATGATGCATTACAGAATGATTAAAGAGACTTGCTGGTAACGAGATTGAACTAGGTATGGTGATACCGACTATCGAATCTCGGGCAAGTAACATACCGATGACAAAGGGAACAACGTATGTTGTTATGAGGTTTGACCGATAAAGATCTTCGTAGAATATGTAGGAGCCAACATGAGCATCCAGGTTCCGCTATTGGTTATTGACCGGAGATGTGTCTCGGTCATGTCTACATAGTTCTCGAACCCGTAGGGTTCGCACGCTTAACATTTGGTGACGATTTATATTATGAGTTATGTGATTTGATGACCGAAGTTTGTTCGGAGTCCCAGATGAGATCGGTACATGACGAGGAGTCTCGAAATGATCGAGCCGTAAAGATCAATATATTGGAAGGCTATATTCAGACATCGGAAAGGTTCCGAGTGATTCGGGTACTTTTTGGAGTACTGGAGAGTTACGGGAATTCGTATTGGGCCTTAATGGGCCATACGGGAAAGGAGAGAAGAGGCCTCAAGGGTGGCCGCACCCCTCCCCATGGTCTGGTCCGAATTGGACTAGGGAGGGGGGGGGCGCCCCCTTCCTTCCTTCTCCTTCTCCCTTCCCCTTTTCCTAGTCCATGTGGGAGGTGGAATCCTACTAGGACTAGGGAGTCCTAGTAGGACTCCACACTTTCGGTGCACCCTATGAGGGCCGACCTCCTCCTCCCTCCCTCCTTTATATACAGGGGCAAGGGGGGACCCTAGGACACACAAGTTGATCATTGATCTTTAGCCGTGTGCGGTGCCCCTCTCCACCATAATCCACCTCGGTCATATCGTAGCGGTGCTTAGGCAAAGCCCTGCATCGGTAGCTTCATCAACACCATCATCACGCTGTCGTGCTGACGGAAATCTCCCTCGAAGCTCTAATGGATCGTGAGTTCGTGGGACGTCACCGAGCTGAACGTGTGCAGATCGCAGAGGTGCCGTATGTTTGGTACTTGGATCGGTCGATCGTGAAGACGTACGACTACATCAACCGGGTTGTCATAACGGTTCCGCTTACGGTCTACGAGGGTACATGGATGACCCTCTCCCTTCTCGTTGCTGTGCATCACCATGATCTTGCGTGTGCGTAGGAATTTTTTTGAAATTACTACGTTCCCCAACAGTGATGGACAAGACCCATCCGTTAACTTAGCATTATGATCGTTACAGTTTTATTGCTACTGCTTTCTTCATGACTTATACATGTCCCTCTAACTATGAGATTATGCAACTCCCAAATACCGTAGGAACACCTTGTGTGCTATCAAATGTCACAATGTAACTGTGTGACTATAAAGATGCTCTACAGGTGTCGCCGAAGGTGTTTGTTGGGTTGGCATAGATCAAGATTAGGATTTGTCACTCCGTGTATCGGAGAGGTATCTCTGGGCCCTCTCGGTAATGCACATCAATATAAGCCTTGCAAGCAATGTGACTAATGAGTTAGTTACGGGATGATGCATTAGAGAATGAGTAAAGAGACTTGCCGGTAACGAGACGGAACTAGGTACAATGATACCGATGATCGAATCTCGGGCAAGTAACATACCGATGACAAAGGGAACAACGTATGTTGTTGTGCGGTTTGACCGATAAAGATCTTCGTGGAATATGTAGGAGCCAATATGAGCATCCAGGTTCTACTATTGGTTATTGATCGGATATGTGTCTATATCATGTCTACATAGTTCTCGAACCCGTAGGGTCCGCACGCTTAACGTTCGATGACGATTTGTATTAAGAGTTATGTGTTTCTGATGACCGAAGTTTGTTCGGAGTCCCGGATGAGATCACGGACATGACATGGAGTCTCGAAATGGTCAAGAAATAAAGATTGATATATTGGAAGGTTATGTTCGGACACCGAAATGGGTTCGGAAAGGTTCGGACATTTTCCGGAGTACCGGGAGGTTACCGGAACCCCCCGGGGGATTAATGGGCCTTCATGGGCCTTAGTGGAAGAGAGGAGGCGGCGGCCAGGTGGAGGCGCCCCCCCTAGCCCAAACTGAATTGGACTAGGGATGGGGGCGTAGCCCCCCTTTCCTCCTTCTCCTCCACCTCTTTCCCTCTTCTCCTATTCCGGAAAGGAAAGGGGAATCCTACTAGGACTAGGGAGTCCTAGTAGGACTCCCCACACTTGGTGCGCCCCCTAGGCCGGCCGTCTCCTGTGACGCTCCGAGACTGACGCTCTAGATGCCTTCCATGTTCTTCGTTGTCGCCGTGTGTTTTATTTGTTTGTTGCATTGCATCATGTCATCATGCCATCATGTCATTTAATTTTTAAAACTCAACTAAATAAATTGTATGGATCTTCGATCCATTTAAATCGAGGGAAGGGTGACTTCTCTTTATAACATATCCTCCCAATATTAGGGAGCTATTATAAAATATTCCATTGATGTGGAATTACCTTTGACACACTTGCAAAATAATTCCCCATGCCTTTGTTATCTCACTTCTTGACCTCAAACTTTGTCCAATAAATTATTTCGTCATTTTCCGTAGCCCCACCGAAATCCTCAACATTTTTGGACACTTCAAAAACCTAGTCCTAGTTCAAACCCATTTGGTTTTCAAATGAGTATGAATTTAATTCCTGCAATCTTGTCCACACCATTTTTCTTGGAACTAGCGCATTTTTGCGAGCCCAGGAAAATTATCCCCATGCCCAAATTCTTGTCCACTCATTTCTTTTCTCTCCTTTTCTTTCTTTGCGTTTCTATTTTGGAAGAGATTTGAAGAAGGGAGAGAAGAAGCCCATCAATCGCAGGCCAGTAGGCCAGGCCGGCCCACCAAACCCCTTGAGGCCCAACCCTTCCCAACCCTAGCCTGGTCCCCTCGCAGCCTCTTCCCCTCACCCGATCGCTCCCCATCTCTCCCTGTGCGTTGCACACCCACTTCATCACTCGTCGCCCCGCGCCACCGCCTCCGCGCCACTCGTCGGAGCTCCCGCACGCCGTCCCTGTCGCCCAAGCTCCTCCCTGCATAGCGTGCCCCCGCGCCACCCCATCGTCGGTGACCTGTCTCCGGGCACCACGAGCGCCACCAGCAACGGCTTCAGGAGGCTCCCGCGCCACCGCCCGCTCCTCCCATCGCCTCGACCCCTCCACCCAAGCCGCTCCTCCTCACCTCGTCTCCCTCGCGCTGGCTGACCATTGGGGACGCAACGTCGACAAGCAGCAGCTGACCAGGACCCGTCGCCCTCCTCTCCTCCCATCTCTCTCCTTTTCCTTGGCTCACCCTCATCTCACATCTCTCTCTCTCTGTCTGAACCAGGACCCTGCCTTGCCTCCGCATGTTCTGCTGCGAGCTACCTCTGCATGGAGCTCCACCACCTCCTTGGCCTCGGATCCGGCTTGTTCCCGCCGACCCAGTTGCCCGTCCCGTGGCCGCCCTCTTCATCTTCGGCGGATCTCGCACCGCTGCAAGCCCCCTGCCCCGGCTCTGCTTTGTTGGAGTGGGGTGGAGGACGCATCTCTGCTCGCCCGCATCGACCGGCGCCAAGTCCCTGCCCCGACCTCTGTTTTCCCTGCTCGTCGCGTGAGCATCAGCGCTCGCTCTCTTTCCCGCGCGTGAGTGCTCGCGTGGGCCACTTTGACCGTTGACCTCCTGAAGTTCAGACCAAGACCCGAGACCCGTGTACGATTACGCAACAAACTATGGAGTTACACGAGCTACAAGTACCATGACAACCTCGGAGACTGGATTCTGTCAAGTTCCTCTATGATATGTGTACCACTACTTCCACAATATGTCGTGTACGACTACCGTCGCTCGGATTCGACAAGACAACATGCACCACTACCGTCGCCAAGTACTACTACCGCACGGTTACGCCAAGTTCATCTACGAAACGTGTACAACTACTTCCACTACGACCCATGAGTACCACTACTTCCCTCGACGACTCGAACCGCTCCAAAAACGCAAACTTCGAAGGTATAACCAACGAGACGATCACCCGTGGATCGAATGCTTTGTTGTATGAGATGCTCGCGTTTGCACCGAGTCCGAGTTGTCACTTGCGCGTTCCTCGTTTTCATGCCACCGACCTGTGGGACACCCGGTAATCGGGATCACCCCACCATCCTTTTGCATGACACGCTCACCCACACTTTCTTTTGCACCGACATCTCGATGAGTTGTCGGATCACCCGAATGTTGCCGTGGCACCATTTTAGTTTCGCCGCCGTGGCACCCTTTTCGTTCCGCCATGGTGACCAAATGCTTCATAACATGCTCATGTCAACATTTTCATAAATATTGCATAAAACTTGCATATGTCATCTGCATCATGATAACAACATTTAAGTGCTTAAAACTTGTTGTTGCTTAAATTGCTAAATGACATATGGGGATTTTCCAGAATTGTTGTTTGTTGTTCCGGCCTCATTTGAACTTGCCTAAATAGCTAGTTTAATTATGCTTCACCTCTTGCCATGTTAACCAACATTTAATCTTGTCTTGTTCTTAATTTGTAGTATTGTTTGTTGCACTTTGCCATGCCATGCCTCATTAAACCGGACATGCATCATACTTGTTTGTGCATCATGCTATGCTTATGTGATGGTTGTTTACCATGTTGTTTGCTTCTTTCCGATTGTGCTTCTACTTGGTAGTTCCGATAACGTTGCGTTTGTGAGGATTCGTTCGACTATGTCCGTTTGTCTTCTTCATGGACTCGTTCTTCTTCCTTGCGGGATCTCAGGCAAGATGACCATTACCCTCGATATCACTTCTATCTTTGCTTGCTAGTTGCTTCGTTCTATTGCTATGCTGCGCTACCTATCACTTGTTTACCATGCCTCCCATATTGCCATGCCAGCCTCTAACCTTTTCACCCTTCCTAGCAAACTGTTGCTTGGCTATGTTACCGCTTTGCTCAGCCCCTCTTATAGCGTTGTTAGTTGCAGGTGAAGTTGAAGATTGCTCCATGATGGACAAGATTATGTTGGGATATCACAATATCTCTTATTTAATTAATGCATCTATATACTTGGTAAAGGGTGGAAGGCTTGGCCTTATGCCTGGTGTTTTGTTCCACTCTTGCCGCCCTAGTTTCCGTCATACCGGTGTTATGTTCCTTGATTTTGCGTTCCTTACGCGGTTGGGTGATTTATGGGACCCCCTTGATAGTTCGCTTTGAATAAAACTCCTCCAGCAAGGCCTAACCTTTGTTTTAACATTTGCCACCTAAGCCTTTTTCCCTTGGGTTCTGCAGACTCAAGGGTCATCTTTATTTACCCCCCCCCCCGGGCCAGTGCTCCTCCGGGTGCTGGTCCAAACCGAGCGATGTCCGGCGCCCCCTGGGCAACCAGGGTCTATGCCAACGTGATGTCTGGCTCATCCGGTGTGCCCTGAGAACGAGATACGTGCGACTCCTATCGGGATTTGTCGGCACATCGGGCGGCTTTGCTGGTCTTGTTTTACCATTGTCGAAATGTCTTGTAAACCGAGATTCCGAGACTGATCGGGTCTTCCTGGGAGAAGGAGTATCCTTTGTTGACCATGAGAGCTTGTGATGGGCTAAGTTGGGACACCCCTGCAGGGTATAAACTTTCGAGAGCCGTGCCCGCGGTTATGTGGCAGATGGGAATTTGTTAATGTCTGGTTGTAGATAACTTGACACCAGATTCGACTTAAAATGCATCAACCGTGTGTGTAGCCGTGATGGTCTCTTTTCGGCGGAGTCTGAGAAGTGAACACGGTCTTTGTGTTATGATTGTGCGTAAGTAGTTTCAGGATCACTTCTTGATCACTTCTAGCTTCTCGACCGTTCCGTTGCTTCTCTTCTCGCTCTTATTTGCGTATGTTAGCCACCATATTTCCTTAGTGCTTGCTGCAACTCCACCTCGTTACCACTTCCTACCCATAAGCTTAAATAGTCTTAATCTCGCGGGTTTTGAGATTGTTGAGTCCTCGTGACTCACCAGACACTATCACAACAGTTGCAGGTGCGGATGATACCAGTGCAGGTGATTGCTATGTTTCATTTCATTTTGATCAGTAGTGGAGCCCAGTTGGGACGATCGGGGATCTAGCAGTTGGGGTATCTTCTTTTCTTTTGGCTTTGTCCGTAGTCGGACTATGTGTGTACTATTAGTGATGTTTGAATTATATGTTTATTGTGTGAAGTGGCGAGTGTAAGCCAACTCTTTATCCCATTCTTGTTCATTACATGGGATTGTGTGAAGATGACCCTTTTGCGACAAAACCACAATGCGGTTATGCCTCTAAGTCGTGCTTCGACACGTGGGAGTTATAGCCGCATCGTGGGCGTTACAAGTTGGTAATCAGAGCCATCCCCGACTTAGGAGCCCCTTGCTTGATTGAATCGCTGGCGTTGTTGAGTCTAGAACAAAATGTTTTGAGTCTTAGGATTATATATATCGGAGAGTAGGATTCTTTTTACTCCTCAGTCCCTTCGTCGCTCTGGTGAGGCCTCCTAACGTAGATGTTTTGTCTTTCCTCGCCTCAAATTTCACTAATTTTTTTAGGATCACGCGGGTATCTTGGGATCGTTCCGATATTCTTATGACGAGAACATTGTTCTTGGTGCCTCCTGACATTTAGGGGTTGTGGCAGTGTCCCGGGGAGTTGAGCTCCGAGGTGTTTTCATCATAATTTTATCGTTGCAGTTTTGGAATACCTGAGTTTTGCCGACATCGAAAATCTCTTTTATGCAGTTGTTAGTGAGATAACCTCGATGCCACCCAGTACTGGGGAGTTCAGGATTATTGCCATAACTCGTATAACAGATGCTTTTCGAAGGTTGAGGTACACGATTTCCGGAGTCTTCTTGGTTATGTGTTGACGGATGGATATAGCTTGGATGTAGGAATTGTTAGTTTTGGGTGAGATATATATTGCTTCCCCTGTATCCCCAACACCAGATTGCATAACCAGAAAGTTTCGGGAGTTTTATAGGTGGGAATTCAAGTAGCTCTAGTTTTTTTCCCTTTCCGACAGATGCATGATATGAGATTGGGGTTCGACGTCTAGTGGTCCGCCTATCCACAGTCGTTTTTACAGTGGTCTTGTTATGTCTTAAAGAGCCCTTGGCTATGCTGGTTCTGGGACACTTCGTATGTCATGTGCACTGCCTTGTACATGATGGTGATGTACGATCGAGCCCGTGTGGGCCCCACCACGAAAACTTCGGACGAAATCTCTATCATATGTATTTGTTCCGGCTTATTCTGCAAGCCAAATCCTTTGTTTTGTTTTATTTGTGGTATTCGAGTTGCTTCGAAGTCAAATGCTGAATCCATACCTTCCCTAAATGGTGTTCATATATTGCTATGTGAATACTAATCCTTCTTGATCATCGAGGTCGTCATGTTAATTCTTTCCAACCAGCGTGCTTCTCTTCAAGTGGATCCGATCATTTCAACATTTGCGAGATCAATTCTAAGTTTTCTCAACGGTGTTTGTTTCATCTGTCCCCAAGTTGCCTTTGTTTTCCCGCCCTCCCACCCTTTTCTTCAAGGACTCAGATTTCTCAATCAAGTATCCATCTGTCGGTGTACTAGAATAGGGGTACCCTAGTACCCCAAACTTGTGCACGGGCAGTTGCAGCGCCCCGCGGCAAAGGCTTGCCGGGTGACCGCCAAGATCCTTCGTGGCTCCTTTGGAGCCATTCAAGAACAAAGTGTTCAAGTCAAGGAGACAAGGCCCCGGCAAGAGGAGCTTGCCGGGAAGGCCAACCAAGGCATCTCAGGGAACTTGCCGCGACGCGCCACGCGTCCCGGCAAGGCCCGGCGAGCGACAAGCTCCCGGGCGCGACAAGCCGACGACCGCGGCAAGGCACTTGCCACGGCAAGCGGTCACTCTGTGCCCACGCTCCAGCGCATCCACCAACGTGTCGCCCTGGGGGCCTTTCCAGGCGCGCGTGGCGGAAGGCTGTGCAGCCAGCGGTGCGCAGTGGCATGCGATGCTGACAAGATCGCCATCGTGGCAAGCGGTGGCGCCCCTGACGGTACCTTTCTGCACTGTTTGGGCGACACAGATGGGCATTTACTACCTTTGTCCCATGCCGTCAGGGTTAGGTAGGATACACTGTGCAAGTGGTTGTACCAACCGCAACCCCTTTTCCACTTTTACCCTTCTCTGCGTTGCCACCTGTCGGTGACCCCTTTAGCGTATAAAAGGAGGCCCATGCGCAACGTAGAGGGGGTTCGGAGGTTCGGTTCATTCAGAAGCCAGAAAAACACTTAGCTCTCTCTCGAGCAAGAATAAGTGGTTAGTGCTGCGTTAGTGGCGGAGAGGGAGGCGGATGATGAGCCAGCAACCACGGCAGATGCATCCAGCGACAAGAAGGGGGCTTCGCCGACAAGCTCTGGTCCCGACAAGGATGGATCTACACAGGAGCATGAGAAGATGCAGAAGAGAATGGTGCAGCGCCCAGTTTACTTTGTCAGTTCCCTTCTGCAGGGGGCTAGGTCAAGGTACTCTGGTGTGCAGAAATTGCTTTTCGGCCTCCTCATGGCCTCGAGAAAGCTGCTCCATTACTTCCAAGCACATGAGATCACAGTCGTCACTCGTTTTCCGCTAAAGAGGATACTGCAAAACCCAGAAGCAACAGGCAGGATTGTCGAGTGGGCACTGGAACTGTCAAGCTTTGGCCTCAAGTTTGAGAGCACTTCAACTATCCAAAGCAGAGCATTGGCAGAATTCATAGCAGAATGGACGCCAACACCAGATGAAGAAATTCCAGAGACGAGCATCCCCGTCAAGGAGGCAAGCAAAGAGTGGCTGATGTACTTTGATGG
This sequence comes from Triticum dicoccoides, assembly GCF_002162155.2. Classification (NCBI taxonomy): domain Eukaryota; kingdom Viridiplantae; phylum Streptophyta; class Magnoliopsida; order Poales; family Poaceae; genus Triticum; species Triticum dicoccoides. Next base: position 331,959,737 of record NC_041391.1, on the reverse strand, counting down.
TGCCTTCTCGCTACAAGGCGCCGGTGCGGGCGTGCTGCTGGTCGCGCCCACCGGAGAGCATCTCAAGTACGTAGTCCAGATGCACTTTCCCAAGGAGCAAGCAACGAACAATACTGCAGAGTATGAAGGGTTGCTTGCCGGCCTCAGAATCGCAGCGGACCTTGGGATCAAGAAGCTCATTGTCAGGGGTGACTCACAGCTTGTCGTCCGCCAAGTGAATAAGAATTATCAGAGTCCGCTGATGGAAGCCTATGTTGATGAAGTGAGAAAGCTAGAAGAGCACTTTGACGGCCTACAAATGGAACATGTTCCGAGAGCTCAGAACGACATTGCCGATGGCCTGTCAAAGTGCGCCGCACTAAAGTTACCTGTGGAACCAGGGATCTTTGTGCTCAAGCTGACTCAACCATCCGTAACACCATCAACTGGATAGAGCAAAAAGAGGAAGTTGATTTCCGGTGACTATTTTCCGGCAGAGCTCCCCGAAGCCGCTGCCAAGAAGGTCCCCAAGATCAACAGCAAGGATGCTGAGGAGCAGTCTGCTCCGGCAAGCCTTATGGTTTGTTCCGCCGTAGCAAACGCTCCCGACAAGCTTTGCTCCGGCAAGCTTGCCGGGGAACATCAAGCTCCGGCTGACCCGCAAATTCTCGCTGTAGAAGCGGATGTTCCCACAGCAGCAGATGTGCCTTTAGTCCTTGTTGTCGAGCCACAAGCTCCAGCATGGGCACAGCAGATTGTCCATTTCCTTCAGACAGGAGAACTTCCCGAAGAGCAAGAAGAAGCGGAAAAAGTAGCCCGGCAGTCAAGTATGTACCAGTTTGTCGACAACACACTATACATAAGAAGACTCAACGGTGTGAAATTGAAGTGTATTTGTCGGGAAGACGGACAAAAGCTGTTGGCAGAGATACATGGAGGCATATGTGGTCACCACATTGGCGCAAGAGCACTTGCCGGCAAAGCGTTCCGGCAAGGTTTCTTTTGGCCGACAGCCCTCCAGGATGCAACTGCACAAGTAACCAAGTGTGAAGCGTGCCAGTTCCATTCCAAGTAGATACACCAGCCAGCTCAAGCTCTCTAGACGATCCCTTTATCCTGGACATTTTCGGTCTGGGGGCTCGATATCCTCGGCCCTTTTCCCCGAGCTGTCGGGGGCTTTGAGTACTTGTATCTTGCAATCGACAAGTTCACAAAGTGGCCGGAAGTGCAACCAGTGAGGAAGGTGACAGCACAGTCAGCAGTCAAGTTCTTCAAGTCAATTGTTTGCTGTTTCGGGATCCCTAACAGGATCATCACCGACAACGGCACACAATTCACGAGCCGCACCTTCATGCAGTACGTCCAAGATCTTGGCGCCAAGGTCTGCTTCGCTTCTATTGCTCATCCGAGAAGCAACGGTCAAGCGGAGAGGGCAAATGCTGAAGTGCTGCGCGGGCTCAAGACCAGGACTTTCGACAGGCTGCACAAGTGCGGACGGAACTGGATCGAGGAGCTGCCGGTGGTTCTTTGGTCGATCAGGACGACGCCAAATCGAGCCACTGGCCAGACACCTTTCGCTCTAGTATATGGAGCAGAGGCAGTTCTCCCCACAGAACTCGTATACGGGTCGCCTCGAGTGCTCGCTTATGATGAGCTTGAGCAAGAGCAGCTGCGACAAGATGACGCGCTGCTCCTTGAGGAGGATCATCTTCAGGCTGCTGTACGAGCTGCTCGATACCAGCAAGCTTTGCGCCGCTACCATAGCCGCAAAGTTAATGCCAGAAGCTTCGAGGAAGGCGACCTTGTTCTTCGGCACGTTCAGTCCGCCAAGAATTCCAACAAGTTGACGCCGAAGTGGGAAGGCCCTTACCGGGTGAGACGAGTCACTAGGCCTGGCGCTGTCCGCCTTGAGACCGAAGATGGCACTCCGGTGAGCAACTCCTGGAACATTGAGCATCTTCGTAAGTTTTACCCGTAGGGCGCGGTTGCCGGAACCCGTTCCGGCAACCACCTTTTGTACAAGTCTTGCCGATGTTGCATGTAATCCTTTGTACAAAGCCGGGCGCAGATCCCGTGCATAAGTAAAGCTCATGTGCTCCGCACATCTTGTCAATTTCATGCATTATATTCTTTCTTGCATGCGTTATCTGACACTTTGTGCAGCACCTACCCCCGGTAAGCAATAACGAGCCGAAAGGCTCCATATCTTTATTTTCTCTTCTTTCTTTTTCTCAAAGGAAAGGAAGGTTCCCTCGCACACAAGTTTGCCGGGGGGAAAGGAGAAGATAATGGTATGGACCAGGCATCGTTTAAGGAAGTTTCGCCTTGCCGGGAAGCAAACGACAGAAAAGCTAAGTTGCCAAAGTTTGAGCAATTAGTTTTAATTTTTAAGTTATCTTCCTCGAACGACCGTGCTTTGTATGGAAAACCTGTGCGCGGAGGAACCAACTCGTAGCTAGTTGCGCCCTTACTTTGTTTCGAGTCCGCTCAACAACATAAGTGTGCTGCAACTAGTCGCGACAAGGTTCCTTGTCGGAAGCGGCACCGCCATCAGGCTGCTGACGTCCCGCACTCAGCGCTCGCGGCTCGGGTGCCTGCGCCGACAAGTTCCCTAAAAGCGTAGGGTAAAAACATACAAAGGAAGGAATCTAGTAAAGGAAATAACGTAGCAGTCGATACCAGAAATAGAGTTATATTACAAGATAGCGTGTCGCAGCTCTAACAGATTGTTCTCATAACATGATTAGCAGCGACAAGGAAAAAGAAGAAACGGGCGGCCTAATCTACGCGATCGCCCTCAACCCTCTTGATCTCGCTCACCTTGTCCACAATGGGTGCGACAAGGGCCTTGAGCGCTTCCAGATCGGCGTCCGGCGGCAAGGATTTGAGGACGTTGGTGAGGTTGAGGCCTGGATTGCGGAAGGCCACCTTCATCAGCACCTTCTGGAGAGCTCCTGCGCAGATCTTGCGTGACTCGTCGGCCAGCTGCTTGGGGATCTTCTCCCAGAGTCGCTGGAGTGCCGTCGCCACGCCCTTGAAGAACAAGCTGAGCTTGGCGCTGGGTTGGAGATGCTCGTCGGAAGAATACCCGAAGTCCTCCATCCCTAGCTGCGCCAGCTCCCCGTCGATGACTGCGGCGATATTCACCAGACCCTCGGTCCAGTGCTCCACCGTCTCCCTAAATGAGTTCTGGGTAACGGCGATGCTCGCCAGCAACGCCTCGTCGGCCTTGATCTTCTCCGACAAAGTCTTCTCTCGCTCCTTGGCGCCGTCCAGCGTCTGAGTCAGCGTAGCCAGCTTCAACTCGAGATCCGCGTTGGAGTCCTTGGCGGCGCTGAGCTCCTTGCTCCTCTCAGTGAGAAGACCCTGCAGCTCACCATGGGCGGCAGCATCCTTCTCGCGTTCGCGCTTGAGCACGGCAAGCTCCTCGCCTCTCGCCTTGAGGTCGGCTTCCAACTGCGTCATCCTCGTCTCCAGCTCCCTCTTGGCGGCCTCTGCAGTTGCGGCAGCATCCCTTGCTTCTTTAAGAGCCTCGCCAAGTGTTTCCTCGCGCGCGACAAGCTCCTCCTCGTAGCTGTCAAGGTTGGCCTTCCACTGCACCAACTCGCCTTCTCGCGCGGACTGCTTCTCGGCAGCAAACCTTTGTTCCTCCTCAGCTTCAGCCTTCTCGAGAAGGAAGGCCGTACGCTCCTCCGCGAGTCGCTCCCGCTCCTATGCCAGGGACCGGAGAGCTTCCTGGTTGAGGCCCCGGAGCTCCTCCACGCGCTTCTCCATATCCACTCCCGCCTTCGCGACAAGTGCTTCCCGGGAAGCCAGCTTGGCTTGTCGGGTGCGGTAGAGTGACAGCAGCTTCCGCAGCAGCTCCTCCTCCTCAGGCTCGCCACTACTGCTGCTTGGCGCATCAACCAACGACAGTCCAGCGGAGGCGAGCAGCTCTTGATCGAAATTCTCCCCTTCGACCGGCGCCCTAGAGCTTGACGCCCAGGGAAGCTTGATGAAGATGCCATCGCCGGCCTTCAGATAGGCGCCGGGCTGGGGCTCTTCGGAGCTTGACGCTGCAGCAGCGGCAGAGGGATTGGTGGACGGTGCAGCGCCTGGCGCTCCTGCTGCCTCGGGGCTGTCAGTGCGATCGCCAGACCCCTCGCCTGCTTCTACGGCAGCAGCCTTGGTGGCCTCTTCTCCGGCGGGCTCGTCAGCGTCGGCTTCTCCTTCGGTGGCAGCGGCGTCGTCGGTGTTGCTGCACGCGTTCTCCTTACCGGCGGCCTCGGTTTCCATTGGCTCCGCGGCAGGTGGATCTGATGCACGGAAGAAGGAGGACAATCAAGCAAATACTCAAAGAGAAAATCAGAAGAAGAAAAACCCGAGGGAAGTTCTTAAGCAAGTGGATTACCTGAGCTGAGATCTGCGGTTGCGGTCTCAACCACCGCAGGGTCACTGGTGCTGTCCCTTGCCGGAGAACTGCCCCTTGTCGGAGAATTCTCCCTTGCCGGAGAACACTCCCTTGCCGGGGGATCCTCCCTTGGCGGCGTAGTTGAAGCAGATGGTGCTTCGGGAGCGGCTTCCGGGCCCTCCTGGTGAAGCTGCTCTGCTCCTACGCAAATCCAACAGTTAAGATATCAGCAAAGAAAGAGCACCCATGAGCGCCTGTCAGCAAGAAGCAAATCGTGTACTTACGCTGGGGGCTGCGCTGGGCGCTGCTTTGGGGAGTAGCTGCCGGGTCCGTCAAGGTGGTCTCGGACACACCCTCTGCTGACACGGTGGGATCATCTTCGATGACAATCACCGAGGCCTTGGCTCTCTTCGCCGCTCTCTGGGCCAGCGTCCTGAAAAGGAACAGATGCAGATCGAAGCAAGTCAGATACAAGACGAAAGCAACAAGATAGCAATAATTAAAGAACAACGAGGACAACAAGGGGATCTTACTCTTCTTCTTCGTCATCGGAGCTGAGCGCGGAAAGATCGAAGTCCGGCTCGCCTCCGGTGCGGCGAGTAGGCTCCCTCACCCGCTTGGCAGGAGCGGGGGCGGTGGACCGAGAGGATCCCGCTCCAGTTTCCGCAGCAGCATGAGGCGCTCCCGCGGCAACATTGCTTGCCGCGGTAGAGCGTGTCGCACGGCTGGGCGGCTGTTGGCTCGTTTGCCGCCCCGCTACGTCCCCGGCTCTGCGGAGACGCCTTCTTGGCGGGGCCGGGGGCTCCGCCTGCGGCAAGCTGTCTGAAGGCTCGGGCTCTTCCTCGCCGGGCTCGCTCGGCTCAGCTTCAGGGCCGGCAAGATCTTCCTCGCCGGCAAACTCCTCGCGCTCAGCAAGGCTTGCCACCTCTGCTGCCTCTGCCTCCTCCACGGTGAACCCGAATGCGCCCACGGCAGCTGCTGCCGTAGCCTCTTTCGCCCTAGTGGCGATGCGCTGCAGCTCCGCGTCGGTAGTGTCGCGGGTGAGGCTCTTCTGTTCGTCGGCGTGGACCGGCACTTCTACCAAGTCGTCGAAGAACGCTTGCACGACGTCATCCGCAGGTTCTTGCCAAGTTGGGGCGATTCCGTGTGAATCGCACAACGGCATCATCGAGCGGATCCGGTCAAGCGACGAGTTGTTGCACAGCGGAACGACGCTCCTCGGCAGCGTGAATGGATGTTGGGGATCTCGTTTGAACAACTCCAGGAGCATCGCATCCAGCTCCAGGACGGTGAAGTTGAAGTTGAGGCCCGGGCGCAGCCTCATGATATCCGCCGAGTTCTTGAACTCCCAGGTGGGTCTCCCCCTCTCCTGCAGGGGGGCGATGCGGCGGCGAAGGAAATCTGCACCGACAGCGCCTACAGTGAGCCCGGCAAGCCTGAGGTGAAGGATCCTGGTGATGGCGATCTTCAGCCTCTCATCTTCCGGGGCCACGTTGCTCCAATCATTACCACACACTATGGGGGCTTGGCGCAGGGCAGTGAACGGCTGCGGGTTTTCCTCGACGATCCAACACCACTCCGCTCTCCACTCCTCCCACTTGCTGCGGAGCTCACCCTCCAGATACACTTCCTTCTTGCCGACTCTCGAGATCCAGGCGATCCCTCCGGCAAGCGGCTCTCCTCTCTCGACCCGAGGCATGAAGAAGTGGCGGAAAAGGGCTACATTGGGATGGACTCCGACAAAGTTTTCGCACAAATGTGCGAAAACTGCCATGGTCAAAACGGCGTTGGGAGTGAAATTAAGGAGGCGGAGCCCGTAGGTGTTCATTATGTCACAGAAGAACTCCGAGAAGGGCGGGCAGAGCCCGCAATAGAAGAACAGCGCGAAGAATGGGTACCCGTTTGGAGCCAGTTCCGAAGCGGCGGCCGGGAGTACCCTCGTGCGCGGATGCGCTCGCGTCTCCGTCGACCAGAAGAGGTAGAAGTACTCCCTCAGCTCCTTCGCGCCGAGCTGGGGGGAGAAGATCGCCCGCTCCTTCCGTAGCGCCGCGAGCCGCTGCGCCTCGGCCGACTTCACGCCCTTCCCCTTGTCGGCTTTTGGAGCCATGGCGAAGGTGGTGGGGGAGATCGGCGGCGTTGGTGATGCTGGTGGCAATGGGGGGAGGAGCGCTGCTCTCTCTCGGCTTCGAGAAGAAGGGGGGAGCGGCGGAGGTTTGTGAAGATGAAGTAGTAGCGACC
>NC_041391.1:331918445-331952801 GCF_002162155.2 Triticum dicoccoides | reverse complement strand
CTGCCCCTGTTTCCCCTGCTTATAAAGAGGGAGGGGGCGGACGTTTCGCCCTTCCGAATAAAGAAACCACCCACGATCTCCCCCACGATGCCGCATTCAACACGTGCCGTTGGGGGAGGGCGCGGTGGATACGGCGTGGACCAGGCCGCGTGTGCCCGTGCCCTGTTTTGGGCCTGGCCCAACAGCGCTCGGCACCGTGTGTGGCCCAGGCCCGGGGGCTCCTGTCGGTGTACTAGAATAGGGTTACCCTAGTACCCCGAACTTGTGCACGGGCAGTTGCAGCGCCCCGCGGCAAAGGCTTGCCGGGCGACCTCCAAGATCCTCCGTGGCTCCTTTGGAGCCATTCAAGAATAAAGTGTTCAAGTCAAGGAGACAAGGCCCCGGCAAGAGGAGCTTGCCGGGAAGGCCAACCAAGGCATCTCAGGGAACTTGCCGCGACGCGCCACGCGTCCCGGCAAGGCCCGGCGAGCGACAAGCTCCCGGGCGCGACAAGACGACGACCGCGGCAAGGCACTTGCCGCAGCAAGCGGTCACTCTGTGCCCACGCTCCAGCACATCCACCAACATGTCGCCCTGGGGGCCTTTCCAGGCGCGCGTGGCGGAAGGCTGTGCAGCCAGCGGTGCGCAGTGGCATGTGATGCTGACAAGATCGCCATCATGGCAAGCGGTGGCGCCCCTGACGGCACCTTTCTGCACTGTTTGGGCGACGCAGACGGGCATTTACTGCCTTTGTCCCCTACCGTCAGGGTTAGGTAGGATACACTGTGCAAGTGGTTGTACCAACCGCAACCCCTTTTCCACTTTTACCCTTCTCTGCGTTGCCACCTGTCGGTGACCCCTTTAGCGTATAAAAGGAGGCCCATGCGCAACGTAGAGGGGGTTCAGAGGTTCGGTTCATTCGGAAGCCAGAAAAACACTTAGCTCTCTCTCGAGCAAGAACATAATACAATCAGACAAGCAACAGTAGGAGTGTTATCTCTCCAGAGAGCTCCGAAGCTGGGTAAACTGCTCGTGTGCTTCGTCTCGATCCGCTCTTCGTGCGATCTCCGCCCCCCGCCGAACCGAAAGGGGCTCGGTCCGCCGGCCCCATAGGTGTTCGTGGATCAGTTTCCCCGACACCATCTTATGGATGTGAAGTCTCTTCATTCTTTTCTTTTAATGTTCTTATCCGGTGATTCTCAGGAAGATGGTCAGGAGCTTCCAGTTCATTATTTTTTGTCTCTTTTTCTTCTCCGGTGGATTAACTTCAAGCTTCGGTGTTGATTATATCTCTTCCTTTTGTTTCACATATCTTCCCATGTGAATTTCGTATCCCAGGCTCTCTTATTTATTCACCTCTCCCAGTTCATATCCGGAGTGTTAGAACATATCTCAGAAGGCTCGTCTTTTCATTCAAGATCCGTTCAAGGTATTTCGAGATTATTATCTCATTCAAGTCATTTAATTCAACTGGCGCAATCTCTCTTTTAAATCGTTCAATGGTGTTTCCTTTTGAGTGGGCCCTAACCCACAAGTCTTTTCCCAGGATCTTACCTGACTCTTCTAAGTATCAGGATCGATTCTCAAATTCATTTCCAAGTTTGACGTAAGAATGAATTTCCATCAGTCAGATGTCTTCTTCAAGATCGCTTTTAAATTCTTTTGATCGTTGGTTCAAACTTTCTATTCTTCATTCTGGAGTGCCTCAACAATTCGTGGTGGTTCTCATCATCATTCTCAACATTTGAAGACCGAGAAAGAGATTTCTCCTAAAATCTTGGTCCATTCTCTTGAAGATTCATGGTTCTAGCTTCATGCCATCCTCTCATAATTGTTTTCGATTGTGAGAATTCTTTTCAACCATCCGACGCATTTCAGGAGTTGCTTCCTTTCTCGATCATCTGAAGGCCATCATTTCTGAATATTACTCATTCTCAGCCTTCAGCTCTTGTTCTCCAAATCTTACCGGTGGATCGTCCAAGTATACTCTTTAGTCAGCTCATGATCTCTTCGTTCTCATGTATCTAAATCCCCTCAAGTATCTTCATCCATTTCCCAATTCTTCCCGGTGAATTGTGCCTTTGCTATTTTCATTTTCAATTCTTACGACGGTGCATTCAAGATTCCTCTTCCTTTATCATCACATCAATTCGTTCTTTCTTTCTAAAACATACCGGTGGTTCGTTGAAGACCTTCAAGTTGCATAATATCTCTCTTAATCCTTTCTACGAGAATAAGTAGTATGCCAAATCCATTGCTTGTCATCAATTTAAATTGGTGAAGGATACGCAAAACATAATTCTTATTCTTGTTTCATCCAAGTGATTAATACCTTCCTTCGGAGTTTGTTCAGGAGGAATAAATTCTTGGTTTCTTGTTGTTCATCTTTCTTCCGGAGTTCCAAGTTTTCCGCTTTATCTCGTCGCGAAGCTCCATCTAAATCATCGCAAGGCTTCACCTTGTGTTTTCAACTTCCCTTTCTTTCTATCATCCTTTTTATTAATGGAGTTCTTCATGGAGGCTCTACATGCTGGTTCGTCAAGGATTCTTTGCATTCCTCAATCTTCTTCAAGTTTTCTCTCAAAGTTATGACCCACCAAGCTATACTCAAAATTAAACATGGTGTTCAACACATGTTTTGTTTTGAGGAGTTCAAGCATTCTTCATCTTGCATACCAAAGTGCAATTCTTTCTACCTTATCTTTTGAGGTGGTGTTATGTCACTCTTGACAATTTCCTTCATGTTTCATGATTCATATGTTGTCAAGAATGAGGTATTTTAAATCCATCAAACTCTTTGTTGTAGCTATCTTGGGATATATTTCACCTAAATCCTTCCATTGGGAATGTTGCTATTGTGGTGCTTATCAATGATCCAAGTTTTCTCATATCCTCTCGGCGAAAGTAGTTTTCATCTCTTCATTGATCTCAAGCAAGCAATTGTTTCCGTTAGTGGCCAGTTGTCACCTCATAATTTTGAGATGTTTTCCATAAGCCCACAACAAGCTTATCCTTTCATTGTTGATAATCCAACAACTCTGTTCTAACATTTCCTGTAAGCGTGCTCTTTCAAGATCAAGTTTTCCTCCGTTCATTCCATTCCATTTTTTCATTTCTTCCGGAGGCATTGTGATGTTGTGCTCTTCACCCATCATGTCGTTTTGTCAAGTTCATGTTATTTTCTTGCTTATCCATTTAACCTGAGTGTTGTGTTCTCATTCAAGTTCTTTCATCTTATCAAGTTTGCCTCTCTTTTCAACCTGAGTGCTGTCTGAAATCCTTCTTACCCATTGTGCCATTCTTTCAATAGTTCCGGAGGCAGTGTGTTGTTGATTTCATCAAGTATCATCCCATCTTCTCAAGTTCATGTTCTATTCCTTCCATGTTCAACCGGAGTGCTGCCCGAATTCTTCCTCTCTCATCTTGTTTTAACCAGAGTTGTTTCAATTCCTTCTTGTCCATTATACTCGTCATTCATAGCTTTGCAACCTCCAAGGTTCACATGGTGTTCCTTGTTTCTATTTTCTACCACAGTGCTCTCAATTGTGTTAAACTCTATTATGTTCTTTCTTTCAACTTTTCAACCTCTCAAGGTTCGTGGTTTCACTCGTTCGTCAAAGAAGCAACTTAGTTTTACCTCCTCTCTTCCTCTTCTGTTTCTCTCCGGTGCCATCCTAGATCTCGGGATGAGATCCTCTTGTAGTGGTGGAGTGTTGTGACGCCCCGAGACCGACGCTCCAGATGCCTTCCATGTTCTTCGTTGTCGCCGTGTGTTTTATTTGTTTGTTGCATTGCATCATGTCATCATGCCATCATGTTATTTAATTTTTAAAACTCAACTAAATAAATTGTATGGATCTTCGATCCATTTAAATTGAGGGAAGGGTGACTTCTCTTTATAACATATCCTCCCAATATTAGGGAGCTATTATAAAATATTCCATTGATGTGGAATTACCTTTGACACACTTGCAAAATAATTCCCCATGCCTTTGTTATCTCACTTCTTGACCTCAAACTTTGTCCAATAAATTATTTCGTCATTTTCCGGAGCCCCACCGAAATCCTCAACATTTTTGGACACTTCAAAAACCTAGTCCTAGTTCAAACCCATTTGAATTTCAAATGAGTTTGAATTTAATTCCTGCAATCTTGTCCACACCATTTTTCTTGGAACAAGCACATTTTTGCGAGCCCGGGAAAATTATCCCCATGCCCAAATTCTTGTCCACTCATTTCTTTTCTCTCCTTTTCTTTCTTTGCGTTTCTGTTTTGGAAGAGATTTGGAGAAGGGAGAGAAGAAGCCCATCAATCGCAGGCCAGTAGGCCAGGCCGACCCACCAAACCCCTTGAGGCCCAACCCTTCCCAACCCTAGCCTGATCCCCTCGCAGCCTCTTCCCCTCACCTGATCGCTCCCCATCTCTCCCTGTTCGTCACACACCCACTTCATCACTCGTCGCCCCGCGCCTCTGCCTCCGCGCCACTCGTCGGAGCTCCCGCACGCCGTCCCTATCGCCCAAGCTCCACCCTGCATAGCGCGCCCCCGCGCCACCCCGTCGCCGGCGACCCGTCTCCGGCCACCACGAGCGCCACCAGCAGCTGCTTCAGGAGGCTCCCGCGCCACCGCCCGCTCCTCCCATCGCCTCGACCCCTCCACCCGAGCCGCTCCTCCTCACCTCGTCTCCCTTGCGTTGGCTGACCATCGGGGACGCAACGCCGACAAGCAGCAGCTGACCAGGACCCGTCGCCCTCCTCTCCTCCCATCTCTCTCCTCTTCCCTGGCTCACCCTCATCTCACATCTCTCTCTCTGTCTGAACCAGGACCCCGCCATGCCTCCGCATGTTCTGCTACGAGCTACCTCTGCATGGAGCTCCACCACCTCCCTGGCCTCGGATCCGACTTGTTCCCACCGACCCAGTTGCCCGCCCCGTGGCCGCCCTCTTCATCTTCGGTGGATCTCGCACCGCTACAAGCCCCTTGCCCCGCCTCTGCTTTGTTCGAGTGGGGTGGAGGACGCATCTTTGCTCGCCCGCATCGACCGACACCAAGTCCCTGCCGCCGACCTCTGTTTTCCCTACTCGCCGCGTGAGCATCAGCGCTCGCTCTCTTGCCCACGCGTGAGTGCTCGCGTGGGCCACTTCGACCATTGACCTCCTGAAGTTCAGGACCAAGACCCGAGACCCGTGTACGATTACGCAACAAACTGTGGAGTTACACGAGCTACAAGTACCGCGACTACCTCGAAGACTGGATTCTGTCAAGTTCCTCTACGATATGTGTACCACTACTTCCACAACATGTCGTGTACGACTACCATCGCTCGGATTCGACAAGTCAACATGTACCACTGCCGTCGCCAAGTACGACTACCGCACGATTACACCAAGTTCATCTATGAAACGTGTACAACTACTTCCACTACGACCCATGTGAACCACTACTTCCCTCGACGACTCGAACCGCTCCAAAAACGCACGCTTCGAAGGTATAACCAATGAGACGATAACCCATGGATCAAATGCTTTGTTGTATGAGATGCTCGCGTTTGCACCGTGGCCGAGTTGTCGCTTGCGCGTTCCTCGTTTCCATGCCACCGACATGTGGGACACCCGGTAATCAGGATCACCCCACCATCCTTTTGCATGACACGCTCACCCACACTTTCTTTTGCACCGACATCTCGATGAGTTGTCGGATCACCCGAATGTTGCCGTGGCACCATTTTTGTTTCGCCGTCGTGGCACCCTTTTCGTTCCGCCATGGTGACCAAATGCTTCATAACATGCTCATGTCAACATTTTCATAAATATTGCATAAAACTTGCATATGTCATCCGCATCATGATAACAACATTTAAATGCTTAAAATTTGTTGTTGCTTAAATTGCTAAATGACATATGGGGATTTTCCAGAATTGTTATTTGTTGTTCCGGCCTCATTCGAACTTGCCTAAATAGCTAGCTTAATTATGCTTCACCTCTTGCCATGTTAACCAACATTTAATCTTGTCTTGTTCATAACTGAGAGAGAAACTAAATAATTGATGTGGTGTTCCGTCAATATGCAACTCGTTGCATATTGAGCTCCACTTAATTTGTAGTATTGTTTGTTGCACTTTTCCATGCCATGCCTCATTAAACCGGACATGCATCATACTTGTTTGTGCATCATGCTATGCTTATGTGATGGTTGTTTACCATGTTGTTTGCTTCTTTCCGTTTGCGCTTCTACTTGGTAGTTCCAGTAACGTTGCGTTTGTGAGGATTCGTTCAACTACGTCCGTTTGTCTTCTTCATGGACTCGTTCTTCTTCCTTGCGGGATCTCAGGCAAGATGACCATTACCCTCGATATCACTTCTATCTTTGCTTGCTAGTTGCTTCGTTCTATTGCTATGCTGCGCTACCTATCACTTGTTTACCATGCCTCCCATATTGCCATGTCAGCCTCTAACCTTTTCACCCTTCCTAGCAAACCGTTGCTTGGCTATGTTACTGCTTTGCTCAGCCCCTCTTATAGCATTGTTAGTTGCAAGTGAAGTTGAAGATTGCTCCATGATGGACATGATTATGTTGGGATATCACAATATCTCTTATTTAATTAATGCATCTATATACTTGGTAAAGGGTGGAACGCTTGGCCTTATGCCTGGTGTTTTGTTCCACTCTTGCCGCCCTAGTTTCCTCCATACCGGTGTTATGTTCCTTGATTTTGCGTTCCTTACGCGGTTGGGTGATTTATGGGACCCCCTTGACAGCTCGCTTTGAATAAAACTCCTCCAGTAAGGCCCAACCTTGGTTTTAACATTTGCCACCTAAGCCTTTTTCCCTTGGGTTCTGCAGACTCAAGGGTCATCTTTATTTACCCCCCCGGGCCAGTGCTCCTCCGGGTGCTGGTACAAACCGAACGATGTCCGGCGCCCCCTGGGCAACCAGGGTCTATGCCAACCCGACGTCTGGCTCATCCGGTGTGCCCTGAGAACGAGATACGTGCAACTCCTATCGGGATTTGTTGGCACATCGGGCGGCTTTGCTGGCCTTGTTTTACCATTTTCGAAATGTCTTGTAAACCGGGATTCCGAGACTAATCGGGTCTTCCTGGGAGAAGGAATATCTTTAGTTGACCGTGAGGGCTTGTGATGGGCTAAGTTGGGACACCCCTGCAGGGTATAAACTTTCGAGAGCCGTGCCCGCAATTATGTGGCAGATGGCAATTTGTTAATATCCGGTTGTAGATAACTTGACACCAGATTCGACTTAAAATGCATCAACCGTGTGTGTAGCCGTGATGGTCTCTTTTCGGCGGAGTCCGAGAAGTGAACACGGTCTTTGTGTTATGATTGTGCGTAAGTAGTTTCAGGATCACTTCTTGATCACTTCTAGCTTCTCGACCGTTCCGTTGCTTCTCTTCTCGCTCTTATTTGCGTATGTTAGCCACCATATTTCCTTAGTGCTTGCTGCAACTCCACCTCGTTACCACTTCCTACCCATAAGCTTAAATAGTCTTAATCTCGCGGGTTTTGAGATTGCTGAGTCCTCGTGACTCACCAGACACTATCACAACAGTTGCAGGTGCCGATGCTACCAGTGCGGGTGATGCAACCGAGCTCAGATGGGAGCTCGACGACGATCTTGGTTGTTGCTATGTTTCATTTCATGTTGATCAGTAGTGGAGCCCAGTTGGGACGATCGGGGATCTAGCAGTTGGGTTATCTTCTTTTCTTTTGGTTTTGTCCGTAGTCGGACTATGTGTGTACTCTGAGTGATGTTTGAATTATATGTTCATTGTGTGAGGTGGCGAGTGTAAGCCAACTCTTTATCCCATTCTTGTTCATTACATGGGATTGTGTGAAGATGACCCTTCTTGCGACAAAACCACAATGCGGTTATGCCTCTAAGTCGTGCTTCGACACATGGGAGATATAGCCGCATCGTGGGTGTTACACCTCCTCCCCCTCCTCCTTTATATACGGGGGCGGGGGGCACCCCAAAGCACATCAATTGTTCTTTGCCGCGTGCGGTGCCCCCCTCCACAGTTTACCACCTCGGTCATGATACATCTCCAATGTATCTATATTTTTGACTATTCCCTGCTGTTTTATTATCAATCTTGGATGTTTTATAATAATTTTATAGCCATTTTATATGATTTTTGGTACTAACCTATTGACATAGTGCCAAGTGCGAGTTGTTGTTTTCTGCATTTTTTTTACATCACAGGAAATCAATATCAGAAGGGGTCCAAATACCACGCCAATTTACAATGATTTTTTATGGGCCAGAAGGAACACAACGGGCCCTGGTTGCACCTGGAGGGAATCCCGAGGAGGGGACAACCCACCTAGGCGCGCCAGGAGGCCCATGCGCGCCCAGGTGGGTTGTGCCCACCTCGGGTGCCCCCTCGACCGACTCTTTGCTCTATAAATACCCCAATATTCCAGAAACCCTAGGGGAGACGACGAAATTTTCATCCATGCACCGCAGAGTCTAGAACACCGAGATCCAATCTAGACACCATCACGGAGGGGTGCACCACTTCCATTGGTGGCTCTCCGATGATGCGTGAGTAGTTCTTTCTAGACCTTCGAGTCTGTAGTTAGTAGCTAGATGGCTTCCACACACTCTCTCTCTTGATTCTCAATACAATGATCTCTTGGAGATCCATATGATGTAAGTCCTTTTTGCGATGTGTTTGTTGGGATCTGATGAACTTCGAGTTTATGATCAGTTATATCTTTTTATATCCATGAAAGTTATTTGAGTTCTTTGATCTCTTATATGCGTGATCTCTTATAGCCTCATATTTCTTCTCCGATATTTGGGTTTTGTTTGTCCAACTTGATCTATTTATCTTGCAATGGGAAGAGGTGCCCGGTAGTGGGTTCGATCTCACAGTGCTTGATCCCAGTGATAGAAAGGGAACCGACATGTATGTATCATTGCTACTAAGGATAAAAAGACGGGATCTGTATCTGCCGCAATAGATAAATGGATCTTGTCTACATCATGTTATCGTTCTTATTGCATTACCCATTTTTCCATGAACTTTATACACTAGATGCATGCTGGATAGCGGTCGATGTGTGGAGTAATAGTAGTAGATACAGGCAGGAGTTGGTCTACTAATCTTAGACGTGATGCCTATGTAATGATTATTGCCTGGATATCGTCATGATTATTTGAAGTTCTATCAATTGCCCAACAGTAATTTGTTCACCCACCGTTTGCTATTTTTCTCGAGAGAAGCCACTAGTGAAACCTACGGCCCCCGGGTCTTCTTTCTCATATATTTACCTTGCGATCTACTTTTTCCTTGCGTTTATTTTCAGATCTATTAAACAAAAAAATACAAAAATATCTTGTTGCAATTTATTTGTTCCGCGATCTATTTATCCTATCTACAAATTTACCTCACGTCCTTTGCCTATCTTGAGGCGCCGTGATACGTCTCCAAGGTATCTATAATTTTTGATTATTCCGTGCTGTTTTATTATCAATCTTGGATGTTTTATAATCATTATGTAGTCATTTTATATCATTTTGGTACTAACCTATTGACATAGTGCCAAGTGCTAGTTGCTGTTTTCTGCATGTTTTTTACATCGCAGGAAATCAATATCAGAAGGGGTCCAAATACCACGCCAATTTACGATGATTTTTTATGGGCCATAAGGAACACAACAGGCCCTGGTTGCATGTGGGGGGAGTCCCGAGGAGGGGACGACCCACCTGGGCGCGCCAGGAGGCCCAAGCACGCTCAGGTGGGTTGTGCCCACCTCGGGTGCCCCCTGGACCGACTCTTTTCTCTATAAATACCCCAATATTCTAGAAACCCTAGAGGAGTCGACAAAATTTTCATCCAGCTGCCGCAGAGTCCATTACCACTAGATCCAATCTAGACACCATCACGGAGGGGTTTACCACTTCCATTGGTGCCTCTGCGATGATGTGTGAGTAGTTCTTTGTAGACCTTCATGTTGGGGATATAACTATTAGGTATGACCCGCCCAGGAGGGGCCGGGTTATACCTACAAGTATTCTTGAAGCCCAAGACCAAGATTGAAGATGGCGGTTCAGTAAGGGCCCAAAGCCTAGAGGCGACTTAAGGCCCGTAGAGATAAACCGCCATATGTACATGACTTGTATTGTAAGGCAAGAATAGTTAAGAGACCGAGCCAGACACTGTTTATGAGCCGGCCGGGACTCTGTGAGCCGCTGGGCGTCGACCTCTGTATATAAAGGGGCGATCTGGCGACAGTTCAGGGCAGGTAAGATCAGATCAAGGGCTAGGTCAAGCGATTCCGCTCCCTAGTAATCTAGTCATAAGCAATCCCACTCAAAACTGGATCGTAGGCTTTTACCTAAATCGTAAGGGGCCGAACCAGTATAAACCCCGTGTCCTTTGTCCCGATTAACCCCTTTAAGCTTCCTAGTTGCGATGGCTCCACGACTAAGTCCTTTCACTAGGACATCTGATGTGACAATTCCACGACACTTGGCGCCCACCGTGGGGCCGGCGCACGGTGGATTTGAGTTCTTGAAGGGCAGCTTCGAAGGGATCAAGGGATATGCTGTGGGCCAGATGACCAAGAGTCGTCGCGGAAAGCTCTACATCCACGACGAAGGCTGGGGTCCCGATGCTGACTCAATTGAGTACGGGTACCGGGTCCCCTTTGGTGGAATTCACGTCTTCATCGGCAAGATCGACGAGCCGGGCCCTGAGCCGGACATCTGCACCGACCTCGTCGAGACGGCTCAGGTGCGAGACCCGCCCGGGCTCTGCCAGCCGTGAAGCATGCCTTCGTGGGATGCATCCATGGAGGACTCTCTGAAGGATCTGCATCTGGCAGTGAGACGCCATCTATTCTGATGGTGGGTCGTCCCCGGGCGAGACAGATTCATTCAACTGCAAGGCGACGGGCTTGGGGGCTGTTCCAATGGCAGCGGTATTCCGGATCTCCTTGAGCCGCCGAGTAGAGTTGGGATCTTCATGGCTGGCACGCAACCTATTCAGAACTCCACAACTGCGACAGCAATAACCTCCGGGTCAGCGGTAGCCGGGGCAGGAGGCCATGTGCGCCCGCCGACTCAGGTGCTGATGGATCTCATGAATAAGATGACCGCTCTGTTAGCCATCGCGGTCAACCCAGCGGATCAAGCTCAACATGATGCGGAGGTGGCACGGTTAAAACAAGATATAGTGCAGGCCAAGGAAGACCTGGCAGCAGAAGATGTCAGGATGACCGCAGAGCGGGCGACTCTGGACGCTTAGGCTCAGCGGATTCAGGCTCAGACTTTCCAGCTCATGATGGATCAGAATGCGTCCAATGAGGTCATGAGGAGAAGGTATCATAAGACTCAGTCTCGACTGCCTCCGGTTTACGATCCTCGAAACCTCTTCCATACACCCGGTGCAGGGCCCAGTAACCCGCCGGAGATAGACCGGGTTGCGGCACCCGGGGCTGGAACGCCGGTTCCGCCATGTATGATGGAACCTCCCCGTATGAATACCGCTCCGCCTTAGTATATACCAACACGACCGGGTCATTACTCTAACCCGTTGGAGAACATGGTTGATGCGGTGACGCGATTGGCGACTCTCCCGGTGGAGGGTGACTCTCCGATGGCAGTTGAAACTCGAAGGATCAGAGAGCTTCTTCAGATGGCTTTGGCACAGCAGGAGGCGTACTCGTATAGCCAAGACAGGATTCATTCGACCCCTCGTCCAAGCCGGAGCCCGAGTTATAGCAGGCACATGGATTCAGCGGCCGTTTCAAGCAACACCCGGTGCCGTAACCAGCCGGGCGGGTATGACCCGGCGCGTGATGGAGCTCTTAACTTGGTTGATCAGGACAGAATACGTCAAGAGGCTGAGCAGGCGGCTCAGCAGGCGGCTGATCAGGCGGCTTACCAGCCTTTTCCGGTTTACACGATGACTTCTATTGAAGCAGGCGTGACCACTAGGACCGGAGGGGTCCCTCATCTGGTGTCGGCTCTATGTAATGAGCGTTTGCCCAAGGATTTTAAGGGGCCACGGAAGGTGCCAAACTACATGGCCGACTTACATCCTGGGGCATGGATTGAAAGCTATGAGATGGCTATGGAGTTGCTGGAGGTCAGTGACGCGGCGATGGTCAAGTACTTCACCATGATGTTGGACGGAACAGCCCGTACTTGGTTGAAGGGGCTACCACCTAATTCCATCGGTTCATGGGCAGAGTTAAAAGCCCGGTTCATTCAGAACTTCAAAGATACGTGCAAACAGCCTATGTCAATTGTAGATTTGACTAATTGCAAGCAAGAGGAGGGTGAGTCCACAACCCATTGGGTGCGCCGGGTTAAGGCCATAATACATTCGTCTGATAAGATGGATGTCGGCTCTGCAGTCTTAATGTTGGAGAAAAATTGCTGTTTTGCGCCTCTAAAGATGAAGCTGGGATGGCTCAAGCGCAAATGTAATGATATGGGCCAGCTGATGGCGGCTCTAGTCAAATACGCCGACTCTGATAGTACCAAGGACCCCGAGTCTGATGATGAGAAGACAGGGAAGGGAAAGAAGAACGGCAACGCCAAGGGGCCTCAGCATAACCCGACAAATCAAGGAGGTAATAATAAACGTAAGGTGGACGGTAGCTTGGTGTTTGTGGCTAACACCAATGCACAGGGCAACAATCAACAACGTAAGGGGAGACCACCTCCTCAGTCCGGCGGGTCAAGCCCCATGCTTGAGCAGCTAATGAATGAGCCCTGCCCAAGGTATGGCACTCAGCAGAAGCCGGCCACTCACCTATGGAAGGGCTGTACGATCATGAAGGCTTTCAAGAATTCCAACATGTTTGACGGTAATCATGTCCCGGGCGGCGTCTCGGGTGGCGGCGGCTTTCATGGCCCGGGCGGCGGTTCAAATCCCAATTTTCAAAACTCTCAAGGTAATCAAGGTGGTTATAACCAGCAATCTGGCCATGGAGGTCAGCAGCAACAGCAGGGTGGATATCAGAGTAATCCAAAGCAGCTAAATATTGGACAATATCACGTGTTCACCACCAGTTTGTGCAAACGGGACGAGAAGCTTCATAAGAGGGCTGTGAACGCTGTTGAGCCGATAGTTCCTCGTTATTTGAGATGGTCTAAGCAACCTATTCTATGGAGTAGGGAAGATCACCCTCCCCGGGTTGATAATCCGGGTCACTTGGCCTTGGTGGTAGCACCTCAGGTTGGTGGATACAAGTTCACTAAGGTGCTCATGGATGGAGGCAGCAACATTAATATCCTCTATTATGAGACCTTTCGCCGCATGGGTTTGACTGATAAAAATCTCAAGACTTCCAACACTGTTTTTCATGCAGTGGTTCCTGGTAAGTCAGCATACCCAGTGGGTAAGATTGAGCTGGAAGTACCCTTTGGAGATGAACATCATTCCAGGGCTGAGAAGTTAACCTTTGAGGTGGTCAAAATCAAGAGCCCGTATCACGCCCTCTTTGGGCGGCCGGCTTATGGCAAGTTCATGGCGCAGCCGTGTTATGTTTATTTGCAACTCAAGATGCTGGGTCCTAAAGGCACCATCACAGTGCATGGGAGTAGGAAGATAGCCTTGGAATGTGAGGAAGGCGATGCCGCTTATGCTGAATCTGTTTGTGCGTCAGAAGAGTTGAAGTTCTACAAGGACAATGTTAACCTGGCAGACATGACGTCTTTGAAAAAGCCAACCACAGAGCATGAGCCGG
This sequence comes from Triticum dicoccoides, assembly GCF_002162155.2. NCBI lineage: Eukaryota > Viridiplantae > Streptophyta > Magnoliopsida > Poales > Poaceae > Triticum > Triticum dicoccoides. The sequence goes on along the minus strand of NC_041391.1, from coordinate 331,939,099 downwards.
TAATGAAGTTTAAGTCGGCCGATGATACTAAGCTTGTTGATTTTGTTCGGGGTGACTCATCTAAGCAGTTCAGTATCGGTGCCAATCTGGATACCAAATAGGAAAGCGTGCTCATCGAGTTCATCCATGAGAACCGGGACATCTTTGCATGGAAACCTTCTGACATGCCGGGTGTACCGAGAGAACTCGCTGAGCACACTCTTAATATTGATCCAAAATTTAAGCCGATCAAGCAGTTTATTCGGCGGTTCAATGAGGAGAGGCGTAAGGCCATTGGTGAGGAAGTGGCCCGGCTCTTGGCGGCCGGGTTCATTGTTGAAGTTTTTCATCCGGAGTGGTTGGCTAACCCGGTGCTGGTGCTTAAGAAGAACGACACTTGGCGTATGTGTGTGGATTACACGGATTTAAAAAAAGCTTGTCCAGCTGATCCTTTCGCTCTCCCTCGTATTGATCAAATCATTGATGCTACGATGGGTTGTGAGTGTTTAAGCTTTTTGGATGCTTATTCTGGTTATCATCAGATCAAGATGGCAGTTAAGGACTAGGAGAATACGGCTTTCATTACTCCGTTTGGAGCCTTCTGCTATGTGTCTATGCCTTTTGGGCTTAAGAGTGCCCAGGCGACTTATCAGCGCTGTGTACAGAATTGTCTTCACAATCAGATTGGGCGTGATGTTCATGCTTATGTGGATGACATTGTGGTGAAGTCTAGAGAGAAGGAGACCTTGATAGATGATCTGAAGGAGACCTTTGATAATCTCCGGGTTTACAAGATGATGCTTAACCCGGCCAAGTGCATTTTTGGTGTGCCAGCATGCAAGCTTTTGGGTTTTCTGGTTCCAATAGAGGCATTGAGGCTAACCCAGAGAAGATCAAGGCAATCACCTCTCTGGCTAAGCCGGTGTGCATCAATGATGTTCAGTGTTTTGCGGGTCGTATTGCTACTCTAAGCCGGTTAGGTGAGAAGGCTATACCACTGTATCAGATGATGAAGAAGACAGATAACTTCGTCTGGAGTGATGCTGCTAACGCTGCCTTTGAAGATTTGAAGAGACAGCTAGCTGAGCCGCTGGTCCTTGCTGCTCCCATTGATAAGGAGCCATTATTATTATATGTGGCTGCTAACACGCGGGCTATCAGTGTGGCCATCATGGTGGAGCGCAAGGAGGATGGCAAAGAGCATCCGGTTCAACGGCCGGTTTTATTACATCAGTGAGGTGCTTATTAAGTCCAAGCAAAGGTATCCACATTGGCAGAAACTTGTTTATGGGGTGTTCATGGCAAGCCGGAAGCTTAAGCAATATTTCCAGGGTCATCCCATCACTGTGGTCAGTTCTGCTCCTTTAGGAGATATCATCCAAAATAGAGAGGCCACAGACGAGTCACCAAGTGGGCCATTGAACTTGGGCCTCATGGTTTAAAGTATGTACCACGCACTGCTATCAAGTCTCAAGCACTGGTGGACTTCATCAACGATTGGACAGAACTGCAGATGCCTAAAGAGAAGCCAAACAACACGTATTGGACTATTCACTTTGATGGATCCAGGAAATTGGAGGGCTCGCGGGTTGGAGTTGTTTTAGCTTCCCCCCGAGGTGACAAATTTTGTTATGTGCTACGGTTGATGTTTCCCTGTACTAACAATGCAACTGAGTATGAGGCCTTACTCCATGGTCTTCGGATGGCTAAGAAGATGAGATTAAGCCGGGTAAGGTGCTTTGGCGACTCAGATTTGGTGGCTCAACAAGTATCAGGCAAGTGGGATTCCAAGGATCCTCTCATGGCGGCTTATCACCGTGAAGTTGATGCCATTGTTGGACATTTCAAGGGTTACCAAGTGGAGCACATTGACCGCAGAAAGAACAAGGCAGCTGATGCCTTAAGCCGGCTGGGCTCTCAGCGTAAGCTGGTGTCGCCTAATACTTTTTTGGATATTCTGCATAACCCTTCTGTCAAGTTACCTACAGAGGAAGACTTGGTTGTTCCTAACCCGGAAGCACAATTGGTGGCGGCTCTTCACGTCATCCCAGATTGGACAGTGCCATACTTGGCTTACATGACCCGGGGTGAGTTGCCCGAGGATGAAATCTTGGCCAGGCAGATTACCCGTCGGTCTAAGTCAATGACAATTGCCAATGGCGAGTTGCATCATCGCAGTGTCACTGGGGCGTTCCAATGTTGTGTCTCTCTTGAAGAAGGCCAAGAAATTCTATGTGAGATTCATGAAGGGGATTGTGGCCATCATGCCAGGTCAAAATCCCTTGTGGCCAAGGCTTTCCGTCATGGATTTTATTGGTTGATGGCTCATGCTGATGCAGGGGATCTGGTCAGTAAATGTGACGGTTGTCAGAAGTTCCCGAGATGTGCTCACATACTGACTCAAGAGTTGAGGATGATTCCAATTACTTGGCCGTTTGCAGTGTGGGGGCTTGACATGGTTGGGCCTTTCAAAAGGTCCAACGATAAAAAGACCCATCTCTTGGTGGAGGTTGACAAATTTACAAAGTGGGTTGAGGCAGAGCCAGTTAGTAAATGTGATGCAGCCACAACGGTTTAGTTCATGAAAAAGGTGATATTTCGCTTTGGCTTTCCACACAACATTATAACTGACAATGGTACTAATCTGTCTAAAGGCGCCATGGAAGAATTTTGTCAACGTGAGCATATTCGGCTTGATGTTTCATCAGTGGCTCACCCCCAATCCAATGGTCAAGCTGAGAGAGCCAATCAGGAAATCTTGAAAGGCATCAACCCCGACTTTTGGTCCCTTTGCAATGGACGCCGGGTTGTTGGGTTGAGGAGTTACCCTCTATGATATGGAGCATCAATACTACTCCTAACAGGTCTGCAAGTTATACGCCTTTCTTCATGGTTTATGGAGCTGAGGCGGTTCTCCCTAGTGACATCCGTCATGACTCGCCCCGTGTGGCGGCTTATGTTGAGGCGGGCAATGAACAAGCGCGTCAGGATGCCCTTGACCTGTTAGATGAAAAGCGTGACTTGGCAGCAGCTCGCTCGGTGATTTACCAACAGGACCTGCGCCGCTATCACAGCCGTCGGGTTAAGTCCAGAACCTTTCAGGAGGGTGATTTGGTGCTCCGGCTCATCCAGGATCAAACTGACACACACAAGTTATCCCCACCTTGGGAAGGGCCCTTTGTGGTCAGCAAGAACTTGAACAACGGGTCATACTACCTTATCGATGTTCGAGAGCACAAAGACTCACGTAAGTCGGAGGAGGAGACCCGCCAGCCGTGGAATATCGCTCATCTTCGGCCTTACTACACTCGAGCCACGGGCTCTCATGATGTACATATTTTGACGATGTATATATTATGATAAGTAATAAATTAGGACCTCTGTCCTTTTTCATCCTCAAGTAATATGTCATTGTCATCTCAAATGATCACTTGGGGGTTGATCGTATCCGAATCTAGCTTGACCCGCTTGATCTGGCTTATGATCGTATTCGAATCTAGCCGTTAAACCTTATGATCATTAGGGGGCTTCCTGTTCAAACATAGGTCGTATTCAAACCAAAGAGAACATAGCTATCGGTACCCTCTTGATTGGCACACTACCGAGCTCACTAGGGGGCTTCTTGATCGTATTTGAATCATAGCTCAACCCCTTTTGGGAACCGACTTTGATATTATTCGATTCAGAATCGTTAAAAAACTCTCAAGGTCATTAGGGGGCTTCCTTTTCAAACATAGGTCGTATTCGAACCAAAGAGAACATAGCTGTCGGTACCCTCTTGATCGGCGCAATGCCAAAGCCACTGGGGGCTACATGATCGTATTCGAATCCTAGCTTAACCCCTTTGGAACGATTTACTGGTCGTATTCGAATCAGAAGCCTCGATTATTTTTTCTTATTTGGTTTAAGTTTTCTTTGAAAGCAACTTTTATTTTGCTTGAGACTTTTTTTGAGGTTTAAAATGCAAGTATGGTTAAGTTTAACCCGACTTGATTTTGGCTGATAAGTCGCCAATATATGAGAATCATCATACCTTTGGAAGTGTTGGTTTCCAAAGATTGGGTTATCACCCTTGCTGTTCGGGTCATATAAGCTGGCAGTGCAAATCAAAAGATCACAGGTATGAGATTATAGTTGTCTTTCAACATTATATGTTACAACATGCTTATTTGTGATTCTTTCTCTATCTTAGTGGTAATATGTCAAGATATTATGACCCGCCTTGCGGTAAGCCGCCAAGGGATCTTGTGATCTATTTCTATGTGCAGGACAGTTAAAAGACTTGGTCAAGCATAAGGAAAGCAGATGATAAGTATAGCACGGGTGAATATAATATGGTGGCTTCGTCTTAAGCATCAAAATGTGCACGATGGCATGACAAAACAAAGTTATTTCTACTCTATTACATGACTCCCTGAGTCTGAATGGTTAAGATTGTTTTTTCGGCATGTCACAGGTATGAGCCGCCTGGTGGATTAATTCTCGTGCTGACCTGAAGCATCCGGGTTAGCCCTCTCTGCTTCTTCGCCTTGTTCCCTTTCCTAGAAGGTTGATGATGACCAGTCAATGCCATTCAAAGCTTCAAATTCAGCTTCATCATCAATTAGTCCGGCCGGGTCAACTTCAAGGGCGAAGGTATGCTTATGGAGGGGAGGGATCAGGCTGGTCACTTCATACTGTGGCGTGGGAATTCTCCAATTCTCCGCATCATAACCCGACTGATACTTGGTGAGATCCGCTTTATCAGCTATCAGGGTAGCCATGGGGTGTATCTCCTTCACACAAGTGGCGAAGTCTTCCTGGTCAAAGGGAGTGCCATCTTCCTTAAAGCTTGGATAACCAGTGGCAACGTCGGCCGGGTCTAACTCCGGTACCCAAACTTTGGTCCGACTTAAGGTGGCCATGGCTCCAGCTCTGGCAGACGATCGCCTCAGTTCAATGAATCGCTGGGGCAACACAGAGAGTTTCTTTAATACATCTACCAGGAGTGTGGGCACTTCATTAGACAGGGACACCGTGGCTAAGGCACGCTGAGACCCAGTGTAGAGTTGTTCCACCAGCGTGTAAACCGCCTTCAGCTTGATCAGCATATCTTGGTTCAGATTTGAACTCCTGGGGCCTGCATAAACAATGTCAGGTGAGTTAAATAAATTTATATGATCGATAGAAAGATCAAAGTATTTAACACTTGCAGGGCGACTTACCAAAGATTTCTGAGACCATCTGAGAGACATGGCGTTTTAAGCCGGATAATTCACCGGTTGCCTCTTCAAGAGCCGCCTCCGCCTTCTCAGCTCGATTGATTAAAGCAAATTTTTCATCAGCCCAGGCCTTTTTCTCCATTTCAAAGTCTTTCTTCAGTTTTTCTTGTTCAGAAACGCTGAATTTAAACTTGGAGTCAGCTCTTTGGGTTTCAGTCTCTTGGGCCTCAAGGCGGTTCTTCAAATCAGACACTTCTGACTCAAGTTGACTAGTGGTGGCCTGTATAAATACTGGGTCAAAATCAGGACTATCATGATGCAATATTAAGTTCCAAGCCTTTTGCAAGCAACAACACTTGGCACTTGGGGGCTAATGTCTACTGAAGAATTTTACTTAAAGTGGCGGTTCATGACAGTAAGTCCCAAGCACTTTGCAAGCAAGAGTACTTGGCACTTGGGGGCTAATGCATATTGTTGTTTAAGGTTTTCAAGTACTTTATTCAATACAACCATATGAAGGACTGACTCAACCATACTGGTTAAGCCGCCCCTTGGGGACTACGGAGTAAGCCAGATTTCTTACATACTTTATCCAAATATATTACTAATGTCACTAAATTTGTTTCTAAGTCTACAACGTATTCATCATAAGCAATAGACTTGGGGGATGGCATAGTAAGGATAAATGAGTACAGAGAAAGGATTGTACCTCAAATTTCTAGTGCATCTGCTTCACCATGTCAATTTCGATGTCACGGCTGCTGTGCAGTTGGCTCATATAGCCAGAAAAGACCTCCCCAATACTCATATGAGTAAAATCAACAACGTCAAGCTTGACCCAGTGGCGTTCCAAAAGCTCCTCCTTAGCGGAACACTTGGCCAACACAGTTGGTCTCCCCGGCTCAACATAGCTGGTCTTGGTGATCTCGACATCAGGGTCTTGAGGGTCATCCGTCTTGGCTGGGCTAGGGACTTCGGGATTTTCAGAGCCATCGACGGCTTGTTCGGCATGCGGGTCAGCAATTGGTGTTGGCGTGCCATGAGTTGGCTCAGGTGGCGGCTCATGATTAGAAGCTTCAGGGGCGGCCGTTCCAAGTGTCGCTCTGTTAAGATCAGCCCTTCGGCCGGCTTGTTCTTCTTCACCTTTTTGCTGGGCTTTGCTTTCCCGCTGCGTAAGATCAAAAGGTCAATGCAAATGTAGAGAATTGAAATGAATACAGGTTAAGAAAATCATCATTACCCTGGAGAGGTCTTGAAAGCCGGCAAGTTGGACTGCATTGACTCGCCGGAGGAAGGTGAAGTTTCTTGATAATTTGAGTCAGAAGAATTGAGTGGTTGACGAATTAGACCCGCCAAAGGATAAAAGAGATTTAAATCAGAGGTGACCTTGTTCCGACGCTTACTTGGTGGGTTAGGTAAGCCGGAGGAGAGTTCCGCATCCTTGCTGGTCCGGGTCTGCCTCCGGCTCTCGTGAATCTGTCGCTTCAAAAGAAATTGAGGATCTTGATAAGCTAAGGGATCATTTCTGTCCAGAAACATGGAATAATTTTGGTGATCAAATGGATCAATGAAACGATTCCAAATTGGGTGGAGAGATGTTTTATGGGTATAAGAAGGATCTGGTAATTTATCAGGATTTTTGAAGCAATACAAAATACACTTGCTTCACAACCTGAAAATATTGCCAGAATCAAAGATTTGCTCCTGTGCTCACATAGATGATTGGATGGGGCTGCAAATGGGTGGAGGGGGTTAACATGAGCACATTAAGGAGTGTGCAAAAGTTTAACTCATTTGGATACTCATAGCTAGTACTTCCTTCATGAAGCCTTCTATCTGACAGAAACTTTGAAAATTCACTGAGGAAGATTGGCTAGGCAAATAAAGTTGAACTTGTGCATGAGGCAATTATTTGGTCATATAAGCATGCCCAAAAAGGTTGGGAGCCACTAGGAAAAATATAAATGACACTTCCTTCACAAAGTGCCATTCAGGGCAGAATAGAAAAAGGAATATTGGGGAATTATTTTTGAACTGGCCAAGGAAATGTTTGTGAACAGTTGAGCTATATATGACCCAAAGGAATTATGAGAATTATTTGGGTATTTTTGGATGTACAGAAATATAGGTTGCTTCACAACCTAGGGCAGATAAGGTTATTCCTTTAATAGAAAAAGGAATATTCCCTAGAAAAAGATTTTAGGGTTTGGTCAAGGAGTGAAGTGACATGTTCTTGGCAAGGTTTTGAGAATGATGAGCCACTTGGGAGGGGCAATGAGGATGATTTCCCAGGTGGCAAGGCCACAGAACCACTCCAAAAAAGAAAGAACAGAGCAAAAACCAAATAAATCAAAATAAAAAGAAAAGGGCCAAAATCCAGGCTGTTACAATCCTTACCCCTTAAAGAAATCTCATCCTCGAGATTTAGTTGCTCTGGGATCAAGTATGACTTGAGGACACCGTTTCCAACTCGGGTATCCTTTTTCCTTTATTTATTGTTTCCCCAAGAATTTCACATGATCAACTTACCTTGCTCTAGGGTGGTCTTGCTTCACCTTTCCCCAAATTCTGACAGTTTTTTTCTCACATACCAAATCGTTTTACTGACGTGAATTTTCTCATATCTGCGGTGATATCCAATGGACCTGGGCATAAATTTTTCCTTTGGTCATGAAACCTTTTTACTTCTGTCATGGGGTTGCTTCAAATAAATGCAGGCCTTATGGTTTTAACAAATGCTAAGAATTATGGCCATCCTTGTAATGGGATCTGATTGCTCACAGGTGGCACTGAGTTATCTTGATTTATTTCTTTGGCTCGAGCATGTGACATATACCCGAGATTTGACTGCCTTCTGTCGTGAGCAATATAACGGTGTATGGAGTTATAGCTGTGTCATACCTCAATTATTTACATGTTGAGATTGGCATGACAGGGGCTAACGGACAAATGCTTTTCCTGACAGACTGACCGTGTACTTGATTCCATCGGTGAGTATACCAGGTCTGAGCTGATTGTTCGGCTTTTGATTTTTCTCATGTGGTTGATATACCCATCTGTGGTAATAGGATGTGATATGTTTTAACACTGCCACTAAGGTCAGACTACTGAGCTTGCAAAGAATTATTAGTTCTGACAGAATAGACTTGAATATTCCACACTAAGCATGTCAAGCGAGTCAGCAGGATATGAAAATCCCTTTGCTGTCAGTCTCATCCTTTCTACGGTCATGGTTTTCTTTGATAGGATACCTTACTGAAATAACTTGGCCACACATGTCCTTGATTATTCGTGTGACCATGGACATTATTAGTGCAATATTTTTGACATTATTCCTTGTGCTTGTATTTCTAACCTTTGTCCGCACACGTATGACATATACTTGGGGTTTGCAGCTGTACGGAGCTCATTGCTGAGGCCAATCATACAAGAAGGTGACAAAGTTTTATGATATCTCCTTGTCAGTTGAGGGAATAATGACCTTGATGACCGTTGTCCAGAGTGTGGATTCTGTGATGTCATCTCCTGATCTTGTCTGTCCTTGCAATTCAGGAGATGTATTTTTGCTCATCTTTATTTTCCTTTGCCTGACTCGCGAGGTTGTGGGATCCTTACTTTGCTTAGGTATATTTGTTGGATCCTTGCCGCATCTCGTATGAGTGACTGATATGACTGGGGATACATGCTCAACATATATAAGAAGGATATGGCACCGAACACTCAAACCTTGCGGTAGGCATATGTTTTGGCTGAATTGTACCTCTGACAAAATTATTGCAAGTCTGGTTCTTGAGCGATACCGCCATATATTGGCAACTCATCAGCTAATCTCTGAGGACAGTGCAATATTGTGGTACTGACGCAGACTGAATGGCTTGCGAGAGAAGCCATCCGAGTAGCTTGCTGAGGAAGACTTGTTGACTTCTACTCAAATATTATGTTTGGGTATCGTGCAGAAGAAGGCTCTATAGCCTACACACGAAGCTTGTCCTGAGTATTGTGCTGGAGAAGCCGGAGTTCTGTACTTGAGAAGCTTCTCCTTAGGTTTGCTCATTGAGAAAAATTCATTTTCGTCTGTCAGAAACTTTTACCGAGGTATCTTTCTGAGAAAGACCGGGTATCATGGGCCCGAAATTGTTCACATTTTGCTGAGGAAAATTGAGGAGCCTTGCATCATAAATTTCTTCCGGTAGCGTGTGGAAGAAGACTGAGTTTCTTACATCCAAAGCTTCATACTGATATGCAGACTGAAATCCATACACACGCCCATAATATTCTGAGGCTCATTATTTGCATGAGAAAAATGGTTTGATTGTCTTCCTTGAGCATATCACATTCTGAATTTATTTCGGATGATAACATATTTCAAGCATCATGCATTGCTGAGCCCAAAACTCTGTATATGATCCATACCTCTATCTGAAAATATACCGTTGGTCTTGCAACTGACTTGTTTTTCTGCTGGCTGGATCATAACTGTTGTGAGGATTTGGTACTGATGTAGACTCGATGCTGATTGTCAATCCAATACACCATTGGTATTCTGAGCAGATATTAATGCCATAATGCAGTTGACTGTGTAGACAATAATGTCTAGCTGAGCTTCTTCCAAATATCTCAAAACCTTATTGCTTCTTTGAGTCCAGTGTTAGATGATGAGCAACTCTTTATAGGGGGGAAATAATGTAACACCGGGGCCCAAAAAGAAAGAAGCAAAAGAAAACTCAACTAAACAAAAGCACACAACAACAATCAATTCATACACAATCAATGTCACATATTACTGCTAGTCACACAATATGCATGCCTACTTAAGCACACAAATCTCGTGGGATCTCTGATTCTAAGATCTAGCATGCTGTGGCGATGTGCACGAGGACGAATAAATGTGTGGAAGAATTGGTGTAACTAGCGCTACACCAAGCGCTAGCTTAGCTAGGTAGCAACCTGGACTAGCTCAGAAGCGAGGACCTACTCGGTAATCATGTAGTGGGAGACGAAGGTCGCAACCACATTATTATCAAGCGGACGGAAAAAAGATCCGTACTCCTCCAAGAAATAGGATAACGGAAAAAAAACCTGAGGCTGCTGACATTGCCCTTTCTTGATAACTAAGATCATTAATGGTTGCCAACATGATAAAATAAAAGAATGATCCGGGATAGAAGCATGTCCATCACCGAAACGATAGACGGGACTGAAAGAAAGACATCGGCGCGATACCTAAGCACCATTTTTGCAAACAGTGTCGGGATCACTTGGCATCACTCTGCTGGGACAGAAATGACACCAAACACCGAAAGAAAAAGGAGCTGGAAAAATGCAAAGGTTGAGCTATAGTGGATCCGAACCGATGCCAGCTACACTCACCAGATAAACCTTTTTATCACAAATAATAATTCTATATGCATGCTATGCAACAAACAAATGCAGCAACCAAATGCAATCATCAAGCCAGACTCTATACTACCGATTTCTACTGATTTCTACCGCTCGCGCTGACTAGGGCAACCTACAGCCAGACCTGCTCTAATACCAAGCCTGTGGAACCCCGGCTCAGAGAAACAAGAACGCCCCATATTCCGACCTAGAGATCGAGGAGAAGTCTCTGGAATACGGCACTGCTTGACATAGAACAAATCAGCTCTTATTACAAAGGATAAATACACAGGTCTGATGTTACAAAGGTTCACATCAACACGGCGACACTACGCCTGCGATACTACACTTGCTCTATGCTAGCAGCAGAACAACTCGTAGCAGCGGAAATCTTCTAGCAGCGGAACAACGGCGAAGGAAGTGAACTCCACTCCACAGGGACTCTGGGTGGGACACGATCTAGCTCGCATGAACGAAAACCACAACAAGCAATCAAGCAATCACGACATCACCTGCAATCTGGCATGACATGTCAGGTCAGTACATTGAATGTACTTGCAAGCTCACAACAACCAAAAGCATCAAGGCAAGACAATGACATAGCATTAAGCAGATTAATTAAATTAATAGCTACCATGATGAAGCAACTAATAATCACGATATGAACTACTAGAATACTGATAAGCCATCATCTTAGATCTCAAGTACCACATGAGCCATCTCACACTTGGCTAACCGGCCAAGCAATATACCATCTCGATCACCTCGTGACCAAAACAAAACAGTGATCACTCATGGATCACAAACGGAACCACACCGGATTCAACGGGTTACCTCGTAACCGAACAATGATCACTCACGGATCACAAATGGAACCACACCGGGTTCAACAGGTTACCTCATAATGGTGATCATTCACAGATAACAAATAGAACATCCACATGATCACCTCGTGACCACATCACAAACTGAATGATCCTTCTCAAGATCATCCCAACCTCATCATCATCATCCCGCCAAACTGTTACAGCTCACAATATCAACATATACATCACCTATAAGTCATTCCGTCATGTGAGTGTTGATCAAATGGTGTGACCTAGTACGAACCTATGCCCATGACCGAGGATGCGGCTATCGATAGATTAAACACACACACTCTGCAGAGGTAGCTCACTGTACCCACACCACGGAATCCATGGCCTCACACTCCCATTCAGGTGGACCAACGGCATTCCGACAAAACCGATCTACTGCCATGACACTCTCCCGGCCACTCCGACTAACTCCCCATTGGGCTAAGTCATTGGTGGCCCCGTGTCTACCCCAGACACAAACGACCACCGTCGTGGAAAAACGACCACATCATGGCAAAACCAAACGGTCCCAAACAGGGACAAGAGATCTCAATACCAACTACGGGCACACAAGGTTATGTCTGCTTACCGGGCCAGGGTATAACATGCCCATAACCTTCCCTCGTTGGAGGCACCGGCGAGAGGCACGACAATAGACCGCATTAGGGCCTTCCCATAAAAGGCAAATGTGGTTGCACTGGAAAAGGCCCGGTTCGGTGGCACCTGACCAACTTAATGACGGAATTTAACCCGAAAAATATAACTATGATAACCGATACTCTGATATCAACTATCAAACTATAATCCAAGTCATAGCAATATCCAACAAATAATCCAAGCATAATATCATCATCTCAAAATACTCCAAGGGTAGCACAACACTACTATCATGATGAATCCGAAAACAATAATCCTACTACTCCAATAACAAGAATTAAGCTGTCTAGCTAAGATCCACATGTAAACATCATCTCCAAAAATAATACTCCAAGCAACAATAACAGAACATCAACTAGCATTATGAAAATAGTCATACTAACCACTAATAGTCCAAAGGCAGCATGACATCCAAAGTAATACTCCAAAATATAATAACAGATATCATCATGAAAACAATCATAATCTCAACCACTAATACTCCAATGGCAACATGATACTCATCAACTTGAAGCATAACTCCTAGTGATCCAAAGTATAGCATGGCAATAGCAAGATCAAAGTAATACTCTGAGAAAATGCCATGCACATGGTCATGCAGCTAAAGCAATATTTTAAACAAGTTCAAATAGATTAAACCATGTCACTGCATTACAGTGATGCAAATGGAGGGTGTGGCTTGCCTGGGGTAGAAGAAATCACCGGGATAAAGTGCGAGAAACTCGTGAAACGAATCACTGGAAAGCGTTCTCTCTCAGAGGGGGCTGATTAAGGTCAGGGAAAAAATGGTCATCTTCAGAATGTCAAATAATGGTGAAAATGATTCCATCAGAACATGCTCGATGAAACGAGGAAGTGGGCTTTGGATTCACCTGATTTGCAGCTACGGTTGAAAAGATATGAATGTTTTTCTGCCAGGGTCCTATCTGTAAAGAAATCATCACAAACAGGCCCTCGGCTGCAAAAACAGAACACACACTCGAGGAAATACGCTTTCGGTGGACGAAAGCGTACACAGGCAAAGTTGTGTCCACTTATCCATGTCAGCAGGGGGCGGGGCCGGCCTACTCTCGCTGACACGTGAGGCGTGCGGCCAGCTGGTAGGGAGGGGGGTCGTCTCCTTCTCCTCGCTCGCCCGATGGGGCAGAACAGAGGCTCGGCGCCGGCGGCCGTTCTGGCGGCTCGGTCCACCTTAGGTGGCGCCCTGGCAACCGGAGTGACCAGCGCGGGGAGGCGCATCCGCCTAGGCTCCTCCCGCATGCCGGCAAGTGCGGGACGAAGCAGGGCCTCGACTACGGCGGACTAGGGCTTCGGACGCCATCGAGCTTGAGGCAAACGGCCACCAGAGAAGAAGGAGAGGTGCCGGGGTGGCTTGAGGGTGGTGGTGGAGAGCTCTGGTGGTGGTGGAAGGTGAGGAGCGGGACGACGTTGAGTGAATTTAGCCGAGCATGGCCGGCGGCCATGGCGGTAGTGGTGGTCGTGGAGGGCATCTCGAGCTCGGGGAAGTGGTCAGGAGAGGCTAGAGGAAGTGCAAGAGGCCAGTGGTGAAGCAAGACGAGGTCGGGGTGGCCTTATATAGGCGGGGGAGGGGGTGTCGCGCTGGCACCGCCGCGGACGCGTGTCCGGCGATGCGGACACGTGCCCACGCTGGCGAGTAGATGACGCAGGAGGAGCAGTGGAGGTTCTCACGGGGAGGAGAAGGCCAACGGAGCACAGGGAGGAAGAAGACGGCGAGCTCCAATCCAAATCACCACTGTTCGTCCATGGGCGCGCGGCGGCTTGCGTCGGTGAGGAAACGGACGGAGGGGAGAGGGGTCCAGGGGAACATCAACGATGAGAGGAAGACAATGGACATGGTCACAAGATCTAAGACTATGAGGGGTAGTGGTGTCGAAGCACAAACAACCACTGGATGAGGCCACTGTGCACAGAGTGCATAAATGTGCATGCCAGCTGCACGGTCACCACACGACATGGCACGGGGAGGGCTGTAGAGGATGGCAAACTATGTCTGGGAGCTAGTCCTTCCAGGGTGGATCATTTATGAGGTATTGGCTTGATCTAAGGTGATATGGTTAAATGGTAACTAAGCTCTGAAGTTTAGTGCATCAAACTTGGTAGAGCACTGCTGATCAGCAGGAACTTTATTGGGGTCAATGGAGTTGTCTGGGATGATTAACGTAGGAAGGACTAAGACCCTGGGGTTTTTGAGGGGATTTGAACGAAGATTTAATATAGTTGCTTTGCAACTGCCAAATCTGGCCAGAAACTAAATTTGGATGATGCACTCACCTGGAGTTATAGAATGGGATGCAACTTGGCAAATCCTCATTATATGGACATATAAAGATGCTGTAAAAAGATCATACCAAATGGACAAGCCAAAATGGTACTTGTTTCACAAACATCATTTCTGTCCAGAAACTTGGAATAATTTTGGTGATCAAATGGATCAATGAAATGATTCCAAACTGGGTGGAGAGATGTTTTTTGGGTATAAGAAGGATCTGGTAATTTATCAGGATTTTTGAAGCAATACAAAATAAACTTGCTTCACAACATGAAAATATTGCCAGAACCAAAGATTTGCTCATGTGCTCACATAGATGATTGGATGGGGCTGCAAATGGGTGGAGGGGGGGTAATATGAGCACATTAAGGAGTGTGACAAAGTTTAACTCATTTGGATACTCCTAGCTAGTAATTCCTTCACAAAGTCTTTTGTCTGACAGAAATTTTGAAAATTCACTGAGGAAGATTGGCTAGGCATAAAGTTGAACTTTTGCATGAGGCAATTATTTGGACATATAAGCATGCCCAAAAAGGTTGGGAGCCACTAGGAAAAATATAAATGACACTTCCTTCACAAAGTGCCATTCAGGGCAGAATAGAAAAAGGAATATTGGGGAATTATTTTTGAACTGGCCAAGGAGCTGTTTGGGCATATTTGAGCTATATATGACCCAAAGGAATTATGAGAATTATTTGGGTATTTTTGGATGGACAGAAATACAGGTTGCTTCACAACCTTGGGCAGATAAGGTTTTTCCTTTAATAGAAAAAGGAATATTCCCTAGAAAAAGATTTTAGGGTTTGGTCAAGGAGCTCGTCATCGTCGCTCTGGAGGAAGGCTCTGTAGAGCCCAAGCCCCGGGAACCCCTCCGACGCCGGTACTTGCGAGTTGAGGTTGACACCGGCATGGGTAGTAGGGCCGCTTGCCGCTGACTGTATCTTTGGGCCTCTAGAAATAATGCAAGCCTGAAACTGAAATACCTAGAAAGGTGAACTGAATCTCTGGGCCTCTAGAAATAATGCAAGCCTGAACTGAAATACCTAGAAAGGTGAACTGAATCTTTGGGCCTCTAGAAATAATGCAAGCCTGAAACTGAAATACCTAGAAAGGTGAACTGAATCTTTGGGCCTCTAAAAATAATGCAAGCCTGAAACTGAAATACCTAGAAAGGTGAACTGAATCTTTGGGCCTCTAGAAAGATTTATTACCTCCTTAAGCAGCATCAAACAATTCCATGCATGCACCACAAATCTATACCAAGTTTGATCACGATCTGCTTTTCCAAATCAAAATTAGCGCTAGAGCGAGCAAGATCAATGATATGGCTGTGAGACAGAGAAGGAATGAACAAACTCACCCCTCTCGTGACCTCCATGGTAGATGCACCACCGTCGCGCACGACGGAGGGAGAAAAGCAACCGGTGAAGGGGGAGCGGGGTGACCTTCGAAGGCCGGAGGGAGAGGGCGATCGGAGTAGGGCGGCGAAGGCCGGAGGGAGAGGGCGGCCGGAGGAGAGAGAGGGCGAGCGGAAGAGCGGCTCTTGGGCGGGCAGCCTGATGGGGAACAGAGAGGAGTCGTGCGAGGGGGCGGAGGGAGCGATCTGGTGCGGGCAAGAGAGATTTTTTAGTTCTCTTTTAGTGGGCCCGAGGATAACTAACCCAATTAGAACCTCTCCATCGAGCTAGTTTTTTTAGCTGGGTTAGAGCAAACTAGCTCAAACTAACCCCTCTTGTTTCGATAATTTGAGGCTATTTCAACCCAAACTAGCTCTAACCCAAACTTGGCGCGCTTCTTGGGAGGATCCTCCTTCTCCAGCTTTGCACAGCGAAGCCCGTCCTGGGTGAGGGTGATGCGGTTCCATATCTCGTACACTGCATAGGCGTCCTTTGCCGTGTACTTGATGTGCCTCATGGACAGAGGCAGGGTGGCCCTGCGCTTGTGTTCGTTGTCGGTGATCTTCTTCTTCATGTTGTTGTAGTAGTAGTCGATGAGCATGCCGGAGACATCTCCAAGGGAGTCCAACTCCTTGGTTGCCTCGAGCACCCTCCACTCCTTCTGGATGTCAACGAAGTTGGCGACCTCCAGATTGACGCGCTCTAGCCTGGTTTTGTCGCCGTCGATGGAGAAGCCTGCAAAGGTGTACCTAGGGTTGGCGAGGAAGTTGTCGAAGACGGTGCACCTTTCAGCGGCGCTCAGTTGGAAGAGCAGCACCGGGTGATTCTTGCCAATGGAGAGCTGGTAGAGGGCGGGTTCTGCATCGCTTCAGGCTCGTTGTTGTACTTGAGATCAATGCCGATGATCTTGTGGCGCTGGAGGCTGAGGTGGCGGTCGAACTGCGCGAGGGAGATCGCCATCTGCTTCTTGTCATTGGTGTGGATGACGTGCAACTTGGTGTTGCCATGAGCCTCCACGGCCTTGTCGCCCTTGTACTCATCGGCGAACGCCATCGCCGGTAGTAGGGCTTGGTGTTTTTGCGTGGATATGGAGCGATTTGGTGGCAGCGCAATGGATACTTGTGTTGTTGTGGACAAGAAGGCCCTTGGCAGGGGTGGGAGGGCGCGGGGTGGGATGGCCGCATCGGATGAACTGCACGATCTCGCTGACGATGTGGTTGTTCAGATCATGGGTTGGTGTTGTATGTGTGATCATGGGCTTGTGGTGATGGAACCGCTCCGATTGGGTGGTTGTATGCGAACATGGTTTTTTTAACGTGGTTTTATTTTATTTTTGATCAGTAATTTTTTAACTACCACTTTCTGTGTGAACGGGCCTTTTGTCACGTTTATATATGTATCCTGCGTGGTAATGAACTGCATTGGTTATAGTTATGCACTACATCGTCTACAATACAGAGCTACACTTTGTCTACAGGTGCATACTTCACCGTTTTTTGCGTGTCCTTGCTGCAGCCCCTGAAAAAAGTACAATGTATCCCGCAATTTTATGAGTTTTTTGCTGTGTTCTATGCTGTGTATTTATTCATGTAGGTAATCCAGATCTGGATTGCTATACCGTACTGCATCGTGTAACAAAATGCACTACATTTTTCTAGTGCTGCGTACTGCATCTGGTTTTTGCCTGTACTTACTGCAGTCCCTGGTACGGGATGGGTAGGGGAAGGGGGGCCCCCACTTTTTTTGAACTTATTGTTTTTTCTTAGTCGGCCTTGTTGGGCCTGTGTTCGGGTAGTGAAGACGCATTTTGGCCCAAGTCGGCCTATGAGCACGGCTGGTTCCCGGTGCGTTGTGTGCGTCCTAATGTATAGTCCCACCTCGCCCGCGGAGGGCGCGCCCGACCTGTTTATAAGCGCTGGCGAGGCCGTCGTATCGAAGTCCTCTGGTTACTTAGTTGGGCGCTTATACACGACACTCGCTGCTCTATGCTCTCTGACCTGTGGGCCCATGTGTGGCCGGCCCCATGCATTGTGACTCAGAACGACTCGCCTTCTGTGGGTGCAGACCTACTACGAGACTGGCTAGGGCCTGTTGCACCTGGGTGGTCATTTTTTTCTTTGTATTTTTTCTCTTAAGTATTTTTTTCAATGTCGGGGCGCACTTTTTAGGAAATCACCCGTGCACTGCATTGAACAGGGTTCTGTACTGCATGTGCACACATTATGACATCGTAGATGATTCTCCATGACTCATATGTTGGGAATTCATCTATTGCTGCATACTTGACAAGCTTTTTTGGCAACGGGCAAAATCCCCACAGAGTATGGTCCTCCTTGCAGTTAATTTTTTTCTTCATGTCATGGTAGTGAATGTCTATCATCCTGCCAGCAACATCAGCCAAAGAGTCAAACTTCTTTTTATTGTATGGGTCTCTCCATTCCACCAGAATATCAATGTAGTTGTCGGAGTTGATCTCCAAACCAGATACCTTCAGCTTGCTTTTGTCTCCTTCAATGGCGAATCCGATGAAGGTGTACTCACCATTCATTAGGAATTTGTCTAGTTCCATTGGCCTGCAATATGTTTGTATAGAGTGAATATAGTTTATTTCTTAGAACTACCAATGTTTTTTTGTTTTTTCTGAAACTGAACTGCAATATGAATATCTGAATCTGTTGCATTGAGTAGTTGCTAATACTTTGTTCAACATAACTAGTAAATCTGATAATAGATTGCATAAACAATGCATGTTTTGTGCGTGCTTGTATTCTTGAACTGAGTTTCATACATGTTTTGTATAGTAATGTTGCAGTTTTCTATTGTTCAGCCAAATAATTTGTATTTGGTAAAACAAAATAAATGATTTCATACGCCATGCTTTTCAAAAATGAGAACCAAAGTTTAAATATTTGTCAATTGCAGTGAAGAAAATTTAAAATCAATATTGACAAGCAATAGTACACATTGATAGTTATTCTGACCTGTCTTTAGCTGTAGAGATGTGGTAGACAAGGCATTCTTTTTCTACGCATAGCTGGAGCACTACTGCCCGCTGTGGCTTCACGTAGTGTGTGTACTCGACATCAACGCCGACTAGTTTGACAGGCATTCCACCGAGCTTCCTCCTGAACGTGGACAACATCTTATCCACGTCTTCACCCTTGCTTGTGCAAACGACGTGGAGCTTGTGGTTGCCGAGCTCCCTGGTGTACGTGCGGCGCTGCTTGTACAGAGGTGCATCCGCCATGACTCTCCTCTGCTCTCTCGTGTTTGTTCTGGAGAGAGAGGTTAGTGAAAGGAAGGTTGGAGAAGAAGATGCTATGGTTTTTTTGGGGGGACGAAGCAGTTGTGTTTTCTCCTCTGCTCTCCTCTGCTCTCCTTGACAGGACATGGGAGAGGTGGAGCAGGGTGGTAGCATGGTGGGGCTCTGTTTTAAGTTACGTGGCAACTGCAGAGAGGTTTTGCTATGAGGAGGCTCTATTAGTGCGTTGGAAATTCAGAACGTCATCGCCTCTTTTTTCGTGACTAGTTCAAGGTATTGATGCAATTGTCAGAAAATGTGATGATTGTGTTTTCGGTGATTTTTCCAAGTCAGTGCACTTCTTTGCTATCAGAACAGAACTGCGCATGTCCACATAGTGTACTGCATTGAAGTGAAATTTATTCTTCATACACTGAATTATATCGGATTAGGATTCACACAGTTGTACGCACATTTAGTTTTTTGATGGAGTTCTTTCTTTTTTTCTCTTTTTTGTGGTAATACAACTTTTGTGTGGATGGAGGGTAGTGTGGGTAGGGGTGTCGGACTGCTTTGCTTAAGTAACAGGGTTGCATTCTTCATTTTAGCCATACTGCATTGCAGAGTGAATAGAACTGCAAATCGGAAAAAAAGAATACTTCATACTTCCACGTGGAGAACTGCATTATTGTACATCACGGACTGCATTTGTACGTTGACTTCGGGCTTCCTGCGTTTTATTAATTAATAGTTTCAGGCAGTGCCGACGCACATTTTTTTGTTTGTTGTTATCCATTTAAAAAATGTTTCTCATTTTTCTTTTTGATGTTTTATTTTTGAACTTATTGTTTTTTCTTAGTGGGCCTTGTTGGCCCTGTGTTCGGGTAGTGAAGATGCATTGGGCCCAAGTCCGCCTGCGAGCATGGCTGGTTCCCTATGCGTTGTGTGCGGCCTAATTTTTAGTCCCACCCCGCCCGTGGAAGGCGCGACCGACCTGTTTATAAGCGCTGGCGAGGCTGCCATATCGAACTCCTCTGGTTACTTATATGGGCGCTTATACACGGCGCTCGCTGCTCTATGCTCTCTGACCTGTGGTCCCATGTGTGGTTGGCCCCATGCATTGTGACTCAGAACGACTCGCCTTCTGTGGGCGCAGACTTACTACGAGACTGGCTGGGGCAGGTTGCACCTGGGTGGTCAATTTTTTTCATTGTATTTTTCTGTCTTAAGTATTTTTATTCAATGTCGGGGCGTGCACTGCTTTTAGTAAATTATGTGTGCACTTCATTGATCAGGGTTCTGTACTGCATGTGCACGCATTCCGTACTGCATGTACAGTTCTCATTTTTGTTTCCGTATTTTGCTATTACGTAATCTTTTTTTTTCCAATGTATGGGAGTGCACTGCTTAGTAAATCAGACATGTACTGCATTGATTATGGTTCTGTACTGCATGTTTATATATTTCTGCACTGCATTGATTATTTCCATGTTCGCATTTTTCTTCATCGTTGTGTTCTATGCCGTGTATTTATTCATGTAGGTAATCCAGATCTGGATTGCTATACCATATTGCATCGTGTAACAAAATGCATTGCATTTTTCTAGTGCTGCGTACTACATCTGTTTTTTGCCTGTACTTACTGCAGTCCAT
>NC_041391.1:331899687-331917894 GCF_002162155.2 Triticum dicoccoides | reverse complement strand
TTTTTTGTGTGGCACTTATTTGAAGGTAGACTTTTTTTGGATGCGTTTTCTCAACATGTGTGTTGTTTTTTATTTTAACTTTTTTTAAGAACTGTATGTATTTTATTTTGTTTTACCGTCTGAACTTCATTATTCTTCACAGAGAACTGCATCATGTGCGTTTTGATGTAGTCTGTCTTATTTTAGCCGGGCCGTTTTTGGGCCGGCCCGTTTATTGTGACCCTTTGCAACACGCGGGCCTCCTACGTGTCCCTTCCAGGCGATCCCACCGCTCCGCTGACAGGGAGAGAGACCGAGAAAAATCCCCTCTCCTCTCTTGTAGTTTCTCCCGAGGCATCTCTCCCTCGAGCAAAATCACCGTTGCCCGAGGAACCGCCGCCCTCAAGAGGTCCTTATTCATGCATTCCGTGTCGTCATCCTCTCCGCGAACTGTTGCTGCTATGCTCCTGCAGCCCTTTCCTATCCGTTCCCATTGCCAGCCCCCCTTCCCCCTCCCCGCCGCTGTCGCCGCACCCTTTTTTGTGGTACGTTCCGCTTGGACTTGTTCTTGATTGTCCCCTCGTCTTGTTTTGTGATTCTCGTAGTTGTTGTTGCTATTTTTGCTTGTGTAATTTTTCTGTAGGCAGTCAATTTTATCTCGTTTTGAAGTTGATAGTCGTGTGTAGCAAGGTGGATCTAGGGTTTTGTGAGATCTTCACCGATTTTGTTGCTTATATCTGTCACTTCGTCCTTGTGCTACAGGCAAACGCCATGTCTTTGCCGAGCAGAGTGGGAGGAGGAGTTCAGGGTATGTGGAGTGCTTATTTTAGGCTTTGTTTATTTTGTTTGATGTTTATCTAGTTTACTAATTCATCCTGCGTATTGGTTTATGCTCTGTTAGTTGTCAGTGTTCGTTTGCATTATTTTGTCATGTGTTGTTTTGTAATTTCTGTTTTCTGGTTCTTTTTGAATCCAGTAGGTGATTGCATTGCTCATAATGATACACCAATTGACTCTCGTTGTCCTGGTGGTAAGGACCATGGTGTCGAGGGAGGACATGAAGTGAATTCGCCGACTGAATCTTCTCCCATAAGTGTGGCCCCTCCTTCTGGTATGTGATTGATTTGTTTATTTTTGTGTATGCTTTTTGCTTGATGTTGTACAAATTGGTGTTGCCTTATTGTATCTAGTCCGGCATTTTGTTGGGAACAAACGTGAAGTTAGTGTATGCAGCACTGCATTTATTTGTATATGTGAACTCCACTATATGTATGTGTGAACTGCATTGTTGTTTTATTCAAGTTTTTTGTACAATGCATTATTTTTTATTTTGAGCTTATGGTTGGAGCACTGCATTTATATGTCTAAGTGTACTGCATTTGTTCTTTTTGTGCACATTTTAACGAGCATAGTCAAACTTCATTTTGACGCAGTGTCTGTTTCCATGCTGGGGCGCCTGGGTTTGAGGAGGTTACTCAATTGATTGGCCATTCTTTTGCAGAGGGTAATGTTGGTGTGAGCTTTGACCAGAGACGTCCTGTCTTGTCTGAAACACAATCGCAGTCTGTTGATGGTACAGAGGAAGTTACACAGGATTGGATGGTCTTGGAACAACTTCGTCAATATGAGTTGAAGCAAAGCAAGAAGAAGTTGAGGTTTGAAATTGACTCAAAAGAGTTTGCAGAGAAGGAGAAGCAAAGGAGAGCTGCATATGGTGCCAAGGGTGGCAAATTTGACAAGGTGAAGCAGCCTTCTTTGCAGAAGAAGAGGCTGGGTACTATTGCTGAGGAAGGTGGTACACCTCGACGGAGTCCACGTGTTGCTGGAATGAAGAAGAATCTTGGCAAGAGAACAGCTAAAGCTGGTGGAAAGGATGATCCTCAGCGCAAGCAACTACATGTCACTGAAGGTCCCAACTCTGATGATGACGACTTTGTGCTTGCTGATTATGTGAAGGATGTTCATCCTTGTAGACGCAAAGACTATGGTTCATCTAAGAGTCTACCCAAGCGTGCCCGTGATGATGCTAATGAAGATGTTGGTGGTGACTCTAGCGAGGAGGTGGATGCTGGTCCAAAGGTTTGTTGAAGTGCACTGCATTTGTTTCCTTCATTGTTATTCTATCTGTGTTTTCTATGTCTCTTTTTTATGGCTAGTCTTCTAATGTGGATTGCATTTCCCTTTACACAGAGGAAGAAGTCTAGGAAGAGCAATGCAACTGAAGAGGATGCTGAGGGAGATGATTCTCGATTTAACAAGACCGTACGTTTGTCGCTTCCCACTGTTTGCAAGGTTGCTTCTTTATTGAAAGATGCACATTGTAGTCATGTTCGGGATGCTGGATTCGGTGTTGTCTTTGAACTGACAGTAAAGAAAAATGTGCCACACATTCTTATGTGCTATCTGTTGGGAGTGATTGACCCTGCCACCATGATAATGGACTTTGGGAATGGCAGGGTTCTTCGAATCAATCGTGATGCAGTTCATCACATTTTTGATTTACCCATGGGACGTCACACTGCACCCATGCCTACTGCTAGCGGCCATGATGACTCGTTGACTACCCTCAAGGATGAGCTTGGCTTTGGTCGTTCAAAAAGTATAGGTGTCAAGGACTTGCTTGAGAAGTTGAAGGTGTTGGTGGAGGAAGATGATCATGTGACTGTTGACCTTGCTGTGAAGGTGTTCTTCCTGATACTTTACCAGAATTTGGTGTGCCCCGGGCCTGCAGTTCATTTGGGTAGAGTTGCTGCAATGGTAGAGAACATGGATTATGCGGCTATGGCTCAGACGGACTTTTTTGCCAGCTTGTTGTTGATGAGTTGCAGGCACCTGTGGTGAGGTTGCAAACAGAAGGTAGCAAGCAGAATTGTGCAGAGGGTTCTGCCATTGTCCCCCTGATTATGTATCCTGACTGCTTGAAGTTTCACAAATTTTCAGTCATACACACTTTGACGCCACATGCGTCATACCTGACGACCAAGGACCCGATGAAGTTGTACAATGAGGATGTGCTTGTGAAGGGAAAGAATTACTTGGAAACTTACAAATTTGGGAAGCTACCGGTTAGTGCATCTGATTTTTTAATATCAGTTTTTTAAAAAAAAATGTGCAGCCATTATAAATCTGAACTTTTCTAGTACTCACATGTGTACTTCTCTTTGCCTGTTGTCTTTTTTTGCAGTGGAAGGCATCAAGTGATATTGTGTACAACCGTCCTGTTGCAGTTGTACACTCGTGCTAGGTTTTATGAGCCTATCTGTAGCCAGCTTCCTGCCTGTGATGATGAGGTGCCGCATACTCGTGGTTTCATGGCTCAACAAATGTTTGATAATAGAAGCTCTTCTAAACAGACATTTGTTGGCGGCGAAAAACACGAGGAGATTGATGAGCTTCTTCTGAAGGTTTTGAAGTTGACTGAAGATTTGCCTGTTGGGGAACGTAGTAATTTCGAAAATTTTCCTACGCACACGCAAGATCATGGTGATGCATAGCAACGAGAGGGGAGAGTGTGTCCACGTACCCTCGTAGACCGAAAGCGGAAGTGTTAGAACAACGCGGTTGATGTAGTCGTATGTCTTCACGGCCCGACCGATCAAGCACCGAAACTACGGCACCTCCGAGTTCTAGCACACGTTCAGCTCGATGACGTCCCTCGAACTCCAATCCAGCCGAGTGTCGAGGGAGAGTTTCGTCAGCACGACGGCGTGGTGACGATCTTGATGTACTACCGACGCAGGGCTTCGCCTAAGCACCGCTACAATATTATCGAGGTGGATTATGGTGGAGGGGGGCACCGCACACGACTAAGAGATCCAAGGGATCAATTGTTGTTGTGCCTAGAGGTGCCCCCCTGCCCCCGTATATAAAGGAGCAAGGGGGGAGGGGGCGGCCGGCCTAGTAGGGGCGCGCCAAGGGGAGTCCTACTCCCACCGGGAGTAGGACTTCCTCCTTCCTTGTTGGAGTAGGAGAAGGGGGAAAGAGGGGGAGAGGAGGAAGGAAAAGGGGGCCACACCCCTTTTCCAATTCGGACCAGAGGGGGGCTGCGCGCCTCCTTCCTTTCGGCCTCTCTCCTCTATTCCTGTATGGCCCAATAAGGCCCATATACTCCCCGGCGAATTCCCATAACTCTCCGGTAATCCGAAAAATACCCGAATCACTCAGAACCTTTCCGAACTCTGAATATAGTCGTCCAATATATCGATATTTATGTCTCGACCATTTCGAGACTCCTCGTCATGTCCCCGATCTCATCCGGGACTCCGAACTCCTTCGGTACATCAAAACTCATAAATTCATAATATAACTGTCATCGAAACCTTAAGCGTGCGGACCCTACGGGTTCGAGAACAATGTAGACATGACCTAGAACTATTCTCGGTCAATAACCAATAGCGGAACCTGGATGCTCATATTGGCTCCCACATATTCTACAAAGATCTTTATCGGTCAAACCGCATAACAACATACGTTGTTCCCTTTGTCATCGGTATGTTACTTGCCCGAGATTCGATCGTCGGTATCCAATACCTAGTTCAATCTCGTTACCGGCAAGTCTCTTTACTCGTTACGTAATGCATCATCCCGCAACTAACTCATTAGTCACATTGCTTGCAAGGCTTATAGTGATGTGCATTACCGAGAGGGCCCAGAGATACCTCTCCGACAATCGGAGTGACAAAACCTAATCTCGAAATACGCCAACCCAACATGTACCTTTGGAGACACCTGTAGTACTCCTTTATAATCACCCAGTTACGTTGTGATGTTTGGTAGCACCCAAAGTGTTCCTTCGATAAACGGGAGTTGCATAATCTCATAGTTACAGGAACATGTATAAGTCATGAAGAAAGCAATAGCAATATACTAAACAATCAAGTGCTAGGCTAACGGAATGGGTCATGTCAATCACATCATTCTCCTAATGATGTGATCCCGTTAATCAAATGACAACACATGTCTATGGTTAGGAAACATAACCATCTTTGATCAACAAGCTAGTCAAGTAGAGGCATACTAGTGACACTATGTTTGTCTATGTATTCACACATGTATTATGTTTCCGGTTAATACAATTCTAGCATGAATAATAAACATTTATCATGATATAAGGAAATAAATAATAACTTTATTATTGCCTCTAGGGCATATTTCCTTTAGTCTCCCACTTGCACTAGAGTCAATAATGTAGTTCACATCACCATGTGATTTAACACCAATATTCACATCTGTATGTGATTAATACCAATAGTTCACATCGTCATGTGATCAACACCCAAAGGGTTTTACTAGAGTCAATAATCTAGTTCACATCGCTATGTGATTAACACCCAAAGAGTACTAAGGTATGATCATGTTTTGCTTGTGAGAGAAGTTTAGTCAACGGGTCTGTCACATTCAGAGCCGTATGTATTTTGCAAATATTCTATGTCTACAATGCTCTGCACGGAGCTACTCTAGCTAAATGCTCCCACTTTTAATATGTATCCATATTGAGACTTAGAGTCATCTGGATCGGTGTAAAAGCTTGTATCGTTGTAACTTTTACGACGAGCTCTTTTATCACTTCCATTATCGAGAAACATAGCCTTATTCCACTAAGGATAATTTTGACCAATGTCCAGTGATCTACTCCTAGATCACTATTTTACTCCCTTGCCAAATCAGGGCAGAGTATACAATAGGCCTGGTCCATAGCATAGCATTCATTTATAGAACCTATGACTGATGCATAGGGAATGACTTTCATTCTCTTTCTATTTTCTGCTGTGGTCGGGATTTGAGTCTTACTCAATTTCATACCTTTGCAACACAAGCAAGAACTCTTTCTTTGACTGTTCCATTTTGAACTACTTCAAAATCTTGTCAAGGTATGTACTCATTGAAAATCTTATCAAGCGTCTTGATCTATCTCAATAGATCTTGATGCTCAATATGTAAGTAGCTTTACTGAAGTCATTCTTTTGAAAGAACTTCTTTCAAACACTCCTTTATGCTTTGCAGAATAATTCTACATTATTTCCGATCAACAATATGTCATTCACATATACTTATCAGAAATGCTGTAGTGCTCCCACTCACTTTCTTGTAAATACATGCTTCACCGTAAGTCTGTACAAAACTATATGCTTTGATCAACTTATCAAAGCGTATATTCCAACTCTGAGGTGCTTGCACCAGTCCATAGATGGATTGCTGGAGCTTGCACATTTTGTTAGCACCTTTAGGATTGACAAAACCTTCTAGTTGCATTATATACAACTCTTCTTTAAGAAAACCATTAAGGAATGCAGTTTTGACATCCATTTGCCAGATTTCATAAAATGTTACAATTGCTAACATGATTCGGACAGACTTAAGCATCGCTACAATTGAGAAAATCTCATTGTAGTCAACACCTTGAACTTGTCAAAAACCTTTTTGCGACAAGTCGAGCTTTGTAGACAGTTACATTATTATCAACGTCCGTCTTCCTCTTGAAGATCCATTTATTTTCTATGGCTTGCCGATCATTGGGCAAGTCCACCAAAGTCCACACTTTGTTCTCATACATGGATCCTATCTTAGATTTCATGGCCTCCAGCCATTTCGCGGAATCTGGGCTCATCATCGCTTCCTCATAGTTCATAGGTTCATCATGGTCAAGTAACATGACTTCCAGAATAGGATTACCGTACCACTCTGGTGCGGATCTTACTCTGGTAGACCTACGAGGTTCAGTACAAACTTGATCTGAAGTTTCATGATCAATATCATTAGCTTCCTCACTAATTGGTGTAGTTGTCACAGGAACCGGTTCTTGTGATCAACTACTTTCAATAAGGGAGCAGGTACAGTTACCTCATCAAGTTCTACTTTCCTCCCACTCACTTCTTTCGAGAGAAACTCCTTCTCTAGAAAGGATCCATTTTTAGCAACGAATATCTTGCCTTCGGATCTGTGATAGAAGGTGTACCCAATAGTTTCCTTTGGGTATTCTACGAAGACGCACTTCTCCGATTTGGGTTTGAGCTTATCAGGATGAAAACCTTTTTCATATAAGCATCGCAACTCCAAACTTTAAGAAACGACAACTTGGGTTTCTTGCTAAACCACAGTTCATATGGTGTCGTCTCAACGGATTTAGATGGTGCTCTTTTAACGTGAATGCAGCTGTCTCTAATGCATAACCCCAAAACGACAATGGTAAATCAATAAGAGACATCATAGATCGCACCATATCCAATAAAGTGCGGTTACGATGTTCGGACACACTATAACGTTGTGGTGTTCCAGGTGGCGTGAGCTGTGAAACTATTCCACATTGTTTTAATTGCAGACCAAACTCGTAACTAAAATATTCGTCTCCGCGATCAGATCGCAGAAACTTTATTTTCTTGTTATGATGATTTTTCCACTTCACTCTGAAATTCTTTGAACCTTTCAACTATTTCAGACTTATGTTTCATCAAGTAGATATACTCATATATGCTCAAATCATCTTGTGAAGGTCAGAAAATAACGATACTTGCCACGAGCATCAACAATTATTGGATTGCATACATCGGTATGTATTATTTCCAATAAGTCAGTAGCTTGTTCCATTGTTCCGGAGAACGGAGTATTAGTCATCTTGCCCAAAAGGCACGGTTCGCAAGTATCAAATGATTCATAACCAAGTGATTCCGAAAATCCATCTTTATGGAGTTTCTTCATGCGCTTTATACCGATATGACCCAAACGGCAGTGCCACAAATAAGTTGCACTATCATTATTAACTTTGCATCTTTTGGCATCAATATTATGAATATGTGTATCACTACGATCGAGATCCAATAAACTATTTTCATTGGGTGTATGACCATTGAAGGTTTTATTCATGTAAACAGAACAACAATTATTCTCTGACTTTAAATGAATAACTGTATTGCAATAAACATGATCAAATCATATTCATGCTCAACGCAAAAGCTAAATAACATTTATTTAGGTTTAACACTAATCCCGAAAGTATAGGGAGTGTGTGATGATGATCATATCAATATTGGAACTACTTCCAACACTCATCGTCACTTCCCCTTCAACTAGTCTCTGTTTATTCTGTAACTCCTCTTTCGAGTTACTAAATTTTTAGCAACCGAACAAGTATCAAATACTCAAGGGCTACTATAAACACTAGTAAGGTACACATCAATAACCTGTACATCAAAATATACCCTTGTTCACTTTGCCATCCTTTTTATCCACCAAATATTTGGAGTAGTTCCACTTCCAGTGACCATTTCCTTTGCAGTAGAAGCACTCAATTTCAGGCTTAGGTCCAGCTTTGGGCTTCTTCACGGGAGTGAAAACTTGTTTGCCATTCTACTTGAAGTTTCCCTTTCTTTCCCTTTGCCCTTTTCTTGAAACTAGTGGTCTTGTCAATCATCAACACTTGATGCTCTTTCTTGATTTCTACCTTCGTCGATTTTAACATCACGAAGAGCTCGGGAATCGTTTTTGTCATCCCTTGCATACTATAGTTCATCACGAAGTTCTAGTAACTTATTGATGGTGACTAGAGAATTCTGTCAATCACTATGTTATCTGGAAGATTAACTCCCACTTGATTCAAGCGATTGAAGTACCCAGACAATCTGAGCACATGCTCACTAGTTGAGCGATTCTCCTCCATCTTTTAGCTATAGAACTTGTTGGAGACTTCATATCTCTCAACTCGGGTATTTGCTTGAAATATTAAGTTCAATATATGGAACATCTTATATGGTCCGTGACGTTCAAAACATCTTTGAAGTCCCGGTTCTAAGCCGTTAAGCATGGTGCACTAAACTATCAAGTAGTCATCATATTGAGCTAGCCAAACATTCATAACGTCTGCATCTGCTCCTGCAATAGGTTTGTCACCTAGCGGTGCATCAAGGACATAATTCTTCTGCGCAGCAATGAGGATAAACCTCAGATCACGGATCCAATCCGCATCATTGCTACTAACATCTTTCAACACAGTTTTTCTCTAGGAACATATCAAAATAAACATATGAAAGCAACAACGCGAGCTATTGATCTACAACATAATTTGCAAAATACTACCAGGACTAAGTTCATGATAAATTTAAGTTCAATTAATCATATTACTTAAGAACTCCCACTTAGACAGACATCTCTCGAGTCATCTAAGTGATCACGTGATCCAAATCAACTAAACCATAACCGATCATCACGTGAGATGGAGTAGTTTTCAATGGTGAACATCACTATGTTGATCATATCTACTATATAATTCACGCTCGACCTTTCGGTCTCCGTGTTCTGAGGCCATATCTGCATATGCTAGGCGCGTCAAGTTTAACCTGAGTATTCTGCGTGTGCAAAACTGGCTTGCACCCGTTGTAGATGGACGTAGAGCTTATCACACCCGATCATCACGTGGTGTCTGGGCACGACGAACTTTGGCAACGGTGCATACTCAGGGAGAACACTTCTTGATAATTTTTAGTGAGAGATCATCTTAAAATGCTACCGTCAATCAAAGCAAGATAAGATGCATAAAGGATAAACATCACATGCAATCAATATAAGTGATATGATATGGCCATCATCATCTTGTGCTTGTGATCTCCATCTCCGAAGCACCGTCGTGATCACCATCGTCATCGGTGCGACACCTTGATCTCCATCGTAGCATCATTGTTGTTTGCGCCGTCTATTGCTTCTACGACTATCGCTACCGTTTAGTGATAAAGTAAAGCATTACAGGGCGATTGCATTGCATACAATAAAGCGACAACCATATGGCTCCTGCCAGTTGCCGATAACTCAGTTACAAAACATGATCATCTCATACAATAAAATATAGTATCACGTCTTGACCATATCACATCACAACATGCCCTGCAAAAACAAGTTAGACGTCCTCTACTTTGTTGTTGCAAGTTTTATGTGGCTGCTACGGGATGAGCAAGAACCGTTCTTACCTACGCATCAAAACCACAACGATAGTTTTTCAAGTTGGTGCCGTTTTAACCTTCGTAAGGACCGGGCGTAGCCACACTCGGTTCAACTAAAGTTGGAGAAACTAACACCCGCCAGCCACCTGTGTGCAAAACACGTCGGTAGAACCAGTCTTGCGTAAGCGTACGCGTAATGTCGGTCCGGGCCGCTTCATCCAACAATACCGCCGAACCAAAGAATGACATGTGGTAAGCAGTATGACTTATATCGCCCACAACTCACTTGTGTTCTACTCGTGCATATAACATCAACGCATAAAACCTAGGCTCGGATGCCACTGTTGGGGAACGTAGTAATTTCGAAAATTTTCCTACGCACACGCAAGATCATGGTGATGCATAGCAACGAGAGGGGAGAGTGTGTCCACGTACCCTCGTAGACCGAAAGCGGAAGCGTTAGAACAACACGGTTGATGTAGTCGTGCGTCTTCACGGCCCGACCGATCAAGCACCAAAACTACGGCACCTCCGAGTTCTAGCACACGTTCAGCTCGATGACGTCCCTCGAACTCCGATCCAGCCGAGTGTCGAGGGAGAGTTCCATCAGCATGACGGCGTGGTGACGATCTTGATGTACTACCGACGCAGGGCTTCGCCTAAGCACCGCTACGATATTATCGAGGTGGATTATGGTGGAGGGGGGCACCGCACACGGCTAAGAGATCCAAGGGATCAATTGTTGTTGTGCCTAGAGGTGCCCCCCTGCCCCAGTATATAAAGGAGCAAGGGGGGAGGGGGCGGCCGGCCTAGTAGGGGCGCGCCAAGGGGAGTCCTACTCCCACCGGGAGTAGGACTCCCTCCTTCCTTGTTGGAGTAGGAGAAGGGGGAAAGAGGGGGAGAGGAGGAAGGAAAAGGGGGCCGCACCACTTGTCCAAGTCGGACCAGAGGGGGGCTGCGCGCCTCCTTCCTTTCGGCCTCTCTCCTCTATTCCCGTATGGCCCAATAAGGCCCATATACTCCCCGGCGAATTCCCGTAACTCTCCGGTACTCCGAAAAATACCCGAATCACTTGGAACCTTTTCGAACTCCGAATATAGTCGTCCAATATATCGATCTTTACGTCTCAACCATTTCGAGACTCCTCGTCATGTCCCCGATCTCATCCGGGACTTCGAACTCCTTCGGTACATCAAAACTCATAAACTCATAATATAACTGTCATCGAAACCTTAAGCGTGCGGACCCTACGGGTTCGAGAACAATGTAGACATGACCTAGAACTATTCTCGGTTAATAACCAATAGTGGAACCTGGATGCTCATATTGGCTCCCACATATTCTACGAAGATCTTTATCGGTCAAACCGCATAACAACATACGTTGTTCCCTTTGTCATCAGTATGTTACTTGCCCGAGATTCGATCGTCGGTATCCAATACCTAGTTCAATCTCGTTACCGGCAAGTCTCTGTACTCGTTACGTAATGCATCATCCCGCAACTAACTCATTAGTCACATTGCTTGCAAGGCTTATAGTGATGTGCATTACCGAGAGGGCCCAGAGATACCTCTCCGACAATTGGAGTGACAAAACCTAATCTCGAAATACGCCAACCCAACATGTACCTTTGGAGACACCTGTAGTACTCCTTTATAATCACCCAGTTACGTTGTGACGTTTGGTAGCACCCAAAGTGTTCCTTCGGTAAACGGGAGTTGCATAATCTCATAGTTACAGGAACATGTATAAGTCATGAAGAAAGCAATAGCAACATAGTAAACGATCAAGTGCCAGGCTAACGGAATGGATCATGTCAATCACATCATTCTCCTAATGATGTGATCCCGTTAGTCAAATGACAACACATGTCTATGGTTAGGAAACATAACCATCTTTGATCAACAAGCTAGTCAAGTACAGGCATACTAGTGACACTATGTTTGTCTATGTATTCACACATGTATTATGTTTCCGGTTAATACAATTCTAGCATGAATAATAAACATTTATCATGATATAAGGAAAGAAATAATAACTTTATTATTGCCTCTAGGGCATATTTCCTTCATTGCCAGCCTCTGGTGACAGGTTGAGGACAATTGCTGGTTTTTTCCCTGTTGGCCATGACCCACGAGATGAAGATATTGTTGCTGCTCACAATTTTGATTATGGCATGATTGAAAACCTGTTCGGTCTTCGTATGCTCAATTGAGACATTCACAGGAGGAAAAATGCGGTCGGTATGAGAAGGATGTTGGGCATATTTTGGATGAAATGAACCGTCAGGACGCTGGCATTGGTGCTGACAATGTATGTTCTACATTTTTTGTGGCTTTGAACCTCTTTTGTGTATTATGTTGACTGCTACTCACTATTTTTTGTTTTTTGTTATAGGTTGGAGTGGAATCTTCTGGTGTCGATGGAACTAGGGACGATGGAGTTAGTCAGGTACAAGTACTTCTGCCATGTCTGTTCTGCCATGCGTCCCTCTTCTTGAACTTGCATTTGTTTGCTTCCCATTTTATTGTTTTTTGTGTACTTCACGGTTGTAAAGTGTCTACTGCTTGTGCATAGTTGAAGGTTTTTCTTTTTTGGTCGTTACCATTTTATTTTTCGTTTTTGGTTTGTTCTATGCCCGTAGACTGGTGTTGCTGCTTGTGATGTGCAGAAAGACTCCTACGATGGCTCTGGAAAGGATGAGGTCTTGGTTGATGCATCGTCCCCTCTGGATGTTGTAGCTGATAAGGTGTAGTTGTATTACTTGTTCTGTTAGTGGGTTGTAATCTATTTTTTTGGTTGTTATAAACTTGATGTACGCTGTTATGTTCACTCATATGCATTTTCATTTACATATGTTAGTTGCAATAGTTTTACTTGTGTGAGCTTCATTCTTTGACAGAAGTGAACTGCAGTTCTTTTCGCATGCGCGGTCCATATTGTTTTACATACGTAAGCTTCAGTATTTAACATAACTGAACTGCAGCGTTTGACAAAGTGAACTGCAGTTCTTTTTTTACATATATGTGGGTTGCAGTTGTAGTTGTTTTGACACACGTGTGTTGCAGTTGTTTTGCATATGTGGACTGCAGTTGTTTTGTGTATGTTGTCAGCAGTCTTTGACATAAGTGTCCTGTGTGTTGTTGTGTTAATTATCCCCATGCTCATTTTTGTGTTATTGTGTGTTTTTTAAACTTTCCACAGCTTGGAGAAGAAAACGTGGAAGTTCACATTGATCTGAATCAGGGCAGTTGTGCTATTGATGGTGGTGGCAGTGTTGATGCTTCTGCATCGGTTGTCGTTGACTGTGCAGATTCTTCTGTAGCTCAAGGATCCCATGATGCTGTTCCCCCTAGTGGGCATGAAGATTCTGATGTTGGCATTGAAAAGCCGCTGGAGAATGTCGCCCCTGCAGTTAGTGTTATTGCTTCCCCTGTTTGTCTGGCGTCCAACTATGTTCCGGAAGTATCGAGAGTGGAGCCTCATGTAGCTGAAGTATCTAAGGACGTTGCCATTGACCAGACTGTTGTAAATCCAGAGAATGCTGATGTTGCTGCAAAAGGGCAGTCCAGTGAGGTTGTGGTGGATTCGTCGCAACCTAGCCAAGAAAATACTTTGGTCAGCTCTGAAGAACAACAGCTTGAAGACTCTGACACTGAAGGCAAGAGTTTTGTTTCAAACAGTGCAATTGAAGTTTTTCTCACTCATTTTGTTTAATTACTATGGTATCTATATTAGATGTTTAATGATAAGTGAAACTTGATCTTTTGTTTATGATTTTCAAAATAGCTAGCAGAATTTCCTTATCTTAATATTTAAACTTCATTCTTTGGATAAGTGAACTTCATCTTTTTATTACAGATGACGAACTTCTTGTTGTGACACCCTCGAGCATTGATCCAACTCTTCTGAAAAGATACAATGAGTTGTACGCTGCTGTTACGAGGGTTCGGAAGGACAAGAAGAAGAAGTATGGTTTTTTAGATTTTTTTGTTCATATGTATTTTCTAATTTTTTTATTTACCCCTTTTTCTTTGTTGTATTTTTTAGTATCTTATGTTTCAGTTTTTCATGAAAAATTCAGGGACATGATTGCTTTTAAAACTGAGATGACTGATATTACCATTGGCGAAGTTGGTCAATCCTTTTGAGATAAAGGGATGCTCACTACAAGCCTGGTAGATCTTGGGGCTTCTTTGCTGGTAGATAAGTTTAAGGGATCTCCGACAATGGTTGCCCCGTACCATATTTGTGTAAGAATGCAGAAAGTTTTGTTTTTTTATTTTCTTTTCTGATTTCGTGTGACGACCTGTTTGCTTGAGCACTATTTGATTTTTGGTTTTGTTTCGCAGACAAATATTTGGAATGGTGGTACTGTAGGCAGGAGTGTTAAAATGACGTTCTCTTCAAAAGCCGAGGAGCATGTTGATAAAAAGGATATGGTGATTAACATTTTATGTGTCGAAAACTATATTTTGTGTGTTTGTTTTTATAGTATTCTGTTTCTTCTTCTTATAATAATTTTATTTATTTATTCGTGCTTCCAACAGGTCCTTTTTGCAACTTTTGATCCGCCATAGACGAGGGATGGTGTTGGTCATTATTGCGTAGTTGCGTTAAATGTGAAAGAAAGGCAGTTTGAATTTCTTGACTCGCTCAATAAACCTAGCAGCACTGATGCGATCAGGGTTTTTAGGAGGATGGTTAAAAATATCAAGCGTGCATGGAAAGAAGGAAGCTCAAGTTCTGTTGAGCCGCTAAATCCTCCTACACTTGATGGATTTGTGTTGAAACATATCATTGTCCCATTGCAGCCAAATGGGAGTGTTCTGTATAGCCCCTCTCCAGCATACTGCTCAAGTTTTTTTACTTCATTTTGTTAAACTGATGTTTTTTATTCTTTTATTGCAGGCATGATTGTGGATTCTATATGTTTCAATTCTTGCAGACCTGGGATGGTGTTCGAGTTGCTCAGTTTGGGGTGGAGCACATTAGCTACATCAGAAAGGCCATGCTCTATAGCTAGCTCACATCAAGAAAGCGTTGCCTTGATTTCACATTACTTCTAATTTTTGCAGATAAAGGTTCTTTTAGTGAACTTCTTTATCCTCCCTTTATTTATTTTTTGTCTACTGCTTGCCTCCGCTTCTTACGGGCAAGTGAGCTGCATTGTTCTTTATATGTGGGCTGCATTGTTGTATACAAGTGGGCTGTATTGTTGTAGAGAAGTGTGGGCTGCATTGCTGTAGACAAGTGGGCTGCATTGCTGTAGACAAGTGGGCTGCATTTGATGTAGACTAGTGGGCTGCATTGCTGTAGACTAGTGGGCTGCATTGCTATATACAAGTGGACTCCATTGATGTAGAGAAATGGGCTGCAATGCTATAGACAAGTCGGCTGCATTGCTGTAGATTAGTGGACTGCATTGATGTAGAGAAATGGGTTGCAATGCTGTAGACAAGTGGGCTGCATTGATGTAGACTAGTGGGCTGCATTCTATTTCTTTAGTGAACTGCATTTTTTATATATTAATGAGATGTATTACATGTTTTTTGGTTTTGTATTTTCTGCTGAGTGTTTCCATGTTTTTTCTACATGTTTTTAGGTTTTGATGGGGGGCTTCATGAAGGCTGTACGTCCATGTTTGAGTCCCAGGGTTCTGAGGTGGTTATGGAGGATTGTGTCATTGAAATCTCTCCAGATAATTCTGGTTCTTTGGCTGGAGATGGTTTGAACACATATGTGGCGTCTGGACTTGATGGTGGAAGTGTCTCTCGACCTAGCTCTCCACACGATGTATTTGATGTTGTTGATGATGATTTTGTTACGCCGTGTCCATGTGTCACTAGGACTAGAGTGCAGCAATTAATCGTCCTCCTGTGGATGAGGTTGATGTATTTTCGAACAAGAGGGCAGGTGAGAGGGATTTTAAGTTGAGATGCTCTATAGAGAAATTGAAGCCTCCGAGGTTCAAATATATTGATGAGGCGAGGAAAATAAAGGATCTTGTTCTCAGCAAAGATTTTGTAACCAAATACCACGAGTAAGTTTTATGTGTGTGCCCTTCATCCTTTTTGTGTGTTTTTAATTTTAATTTTAATTTTAATTTTATTGATCCCATCTGTGTATGTTTACTGCAGGAACGCGTTCTTTATGGTGAATAGTCCTTTTGGTGATGTCGATACTTATAGTGTTGACTATATCTATAATACATTTGGCAAAGGAGCTTTAATGGATTCGTATCTCATGGATTTTGTCATCAAGTACTGGAAGCAAGACCCTGAATTGGGTTTAGCTTATCATTCCGGTGAACGTGTGCTACTTTCACCTTTATTTATCATGGTAAACATTTGCTGTCATTTTTTCCTATTGTACTGGTTTTTTCATGTCCATGCCTCAATGCATTGTTTATTCTCTTTTTAGTGTCCTTTTTTGTTCTTTTTTCTGTGTAGTACGTTCTTCAAATGGAAACCTTTGTGGCGAGAGATGATGACGGAAACCCTGTGTTGCCAGTTGTGCATAGGCCGTTTGTTTTAGAAGATGCAGTTAAGCAGTTCAAGGTTTTTGTGAGCAACGACGCAAACCTGTTGGATGCAAAACTGGTAAGTTCATTGTTTTTCATCATTTATTTTTCTGGTTTGTTGCATTTCTTTTTATAGTTATTTTTGGAATAGTGGTCCTGGTGCTACGCGTCGAAAGAACTTCTCATTTCATTTTTGTTTTTATGATGTGAACAGATTATGATGCTGCGCTCCAAGGATGGTCATTATTCCTTATACACGATGAACCAGCATTGTCAGACGCTTGATATCCATGACAGTAGGAAGTACACTGGCCATCCTGATGTCACGACAAAGTGGCGCAGGACTGACTACCACGCAGATTGCACTGAAGTGGTATGTCATTTTTTCTTGCCAAGTGCAAAGCTTTTTTGTGTTTCTCCTACTGAATTTTTTTAATAAACTGCACATGCAATGTTAGCACACATAGAACCACACTTGTTTATGTAGTGCACTGCAACATATGCGTGACAGAACTGCATTTTCTCACACCCCCATAATCTGTGTAAAAAAATGGTAAAAGGAAATGACCTCATGTGCATTTAAAAGAGGGACTGTCTAGACGTTTGAGAACAACTTTTGTATTTTTTTGGTTTGTCTGAATAGCAACATGATCTGTGATGTGTGTTATTTTTTCCTTGCTTCCTTTTTTTTGCCAAATGAGGAGGATGACTCAGCTGCTGAAGGCGATTTATGGTGAAAAAATGTATAAATAAAAGAACCACCCTGACTGGGTTAAATTGGCAGAGAAGCGCTCTTACCCGGTTGTGCGAGCGCAGGGAGCAAACGAGTGTGGAACCTATGTTCTGAGGATGACGCAGTTGTATGACGGCCAACGTTGAGCTGAGAGAATTATGAAATCCGACGTAACACCTTCTCTGTTTTCTTCTTTTTCTTGTTACTTTTTTATTATTTTATTTTTTTAACTTTTTTGTTCTTTATGACAACCTTTTTTTTAATCACTAGTCTGCATTTTTTTAATTTTCTTTTTTAGCTTGTTGTTGAAGATTGGAAGGTGGAGTACATGTTCCAGCTGCTGTTCAATCCTTCAAACATGTTGTGTCATGAAGATATGCCGCTTGAGCTACGTGATCTGATTCCGGACCTCGGTGTCACTTCCCTATCGCAATCGTAGACGCAGTAACAGTCATTTTGGCACTGTTTCTACTTGGTAAAAGCCTGTGCATGGACAAGAACTAGGGTTCATGTTGTGTATTGTGTGCTGAGTAAGGAAGATAATGTATGAAAAAGACTTTTTTTTCTGTTGTTGTGTTTTTTCGTGTTCTTTTTGCAGCAGTGGATATGGACGAATTTGTATGTGTATTTTATATAAATAACTCATACAGTATATATATGTGTACATTTTTATTTTGTCGACGACCATGTTCTGTGTGAACTGGCATTTGTCACACTTATATGTATCATATCTGTTCCATAAACTGCATCGCATTTGATGCCGAACTTCTTCGTCCAACAAAAAGCACTGCATTTTTGTCTACAAGTCTAGTGCTGCACCTGTGTGTATCCCGAAACTGCATTGCTTTATGATACTGCACTGCTTTTTTGCCTAACCAAACGCACTGCTTTTGCCTAAAGTTGCGTCCTGCAGTTGGTTTTTTTATTGTTTGTACGGTAAGGTAGGGGGGTTGCCCCCCCATTTTTTAGTTGTCTATAGATTTGTATTGCTCCTGTATGCATTGTGTGCATTAGCATGATGCCGAGCAGGGGGTGGGGAGGAGGGG
>NC_041391.1:331861428-331898926 GCF_002162155.2 Triticum dicoccoides | reverse complement strand
AGCGCACTGCGTGCATTAGCGCGAGGCCGAGCAGGGGGTGGGGAGGGTCGTGACCCCCTCCCCAACCCCTGCGAGGCCGAGCCTGGAACGAGCCAGAGCAGGCAGCGACGCGGCGTGCCGCAGCGCCGCATGCGTAGGCGAGCCCGCCACACCCCGTCGCCTCCCTGTCTATCTTAGGGGTGTGGCTCTGTGGTTGCGTGCGTCCTATTGTTGAAAAAACAGAATGTCCACACTGCGCCTGTCAACCAAGCGCACTGTTTGCGTTAGCGCGAGGCCGAGTAGGGGGTGGGGAGGGGGGTTGTGACTCCCCTCCCCAACCCCCTGTGAGGCCGAGCCTGGAACGAGCGGGAGCAGGCGGCGACGTGGTGTGCCGCGGCACCGCATGCGTAGGCGAGTCCGCCACTCCCCGTCGCCTCCCTGTCACACCCCGTGCGCTTGTCAACCAAGCCAGGGTGTGACGTGGGATTGTGCCATTATAGCCTAGTGAAAAGATTTGCCAAGTGGAGTAGGCGCTTTGACTCGGGCTAGCCGTTGTAGTGTTCTTGATTGGCCGGAAAAAATAATTGTCTAAGCAAACTGCAATGCTTTACTGACAGCACATCTTCCGTCCCATACCGGACTGCATAGTGGACTGCATTTTTTTAGGTGAGGGGTACTGGAGTTACTTGCTAGTTGTGCGTCGTTGGGCTTTTGTTTGTTTTGGGCTTGTTGGGTCTGTTGGGGTGTAAGATGCATTGGGCTCAAGTCGGCCTGTGAGCACGGCTGGTTCCCGGTGCTTTTTGTGCGCTCTAATATTTAGTCCCACCTCGCCCGTGGAGACCACGCTCGACCTGTTTATAAGTGCTGGCGAGGCATATCTGTCGAACTCCTCTGGTTACTTATGTGTGCGCTTATACACGGCGCTCGCTACTCTACGCTCTCTGACCTGTGGGCCCATGTGTGCCCGACCCCATGCATTGTGGCTCAGAACGGCTCGCCTACTATGGGTGCAGACCTATTACGGGACTGGCTGGGGCCTGGTTGCAGTTGGGTGGTCAATTTTTTTCTTATGTGAAGCATTTTTTCTTTTTGGAGTATATATATTTTCGTGGTAGTACAAATGATGTCATTTGTACTGCTTGCACCAATGTTGAGTACTGCACTGCGCGTAGCAAGTCCGTGTGTTGTGCACCGCACGAAAGTTGCTGCGGCCCTTCTCGTTCTAGATTTATGCATGTACTGCACTTCATGTATACACTTTGTGAACTGCCTTATATTTGTTCTGTGAACTGAATTCACGTTTGTTTAGAATGGTCTGCGGATTATATTTTTTTAGAAATATTAATATCAATGTTCCTTTTCTATAATTACTATTTGTGGACTGCATGTGGACACATGTGTACTGCTTTTTTTACCATTGTGAACTGCATTAATCTTTTCTTTTTTAGGTATGAGTTGTAGTCAGATTACTTAATTTTTTTGTTTAACATTGTTTTTGAATATGTTTTGTATGTGAATAGTATGTTTTGGTATCACACATTAAATGTTTAAAAGTTGTCTAGATACTTGTTCTAATACAAACTAAGTTCTGCGAAAGCAATTGATCACAAGCAAACTGACATTGTTTTTACAAAAGAAATGTTTGATATGAAGCAACGGACATCATCAAAAGCTTGCATACATGAAACAAAGAACAACACAATGACTAAAGTAAAGTGAAACTAAACATAGCCCTGATTATTTCTAGTTGATGTATTGGATTACAGCCTTGTTCTTATTTTTCTTTGCTTCTTTCTCTCTTTTTGCCCTGTCCAGTCCCATTATGACATCGTAGATGATTCTCCATGACTCATATGTTGGGAATGCATCTATTGCTGCATACTTGATAAGCTTTTTTGGCAGCGGGCGAAATCCCCACAGAGTATGGTCCTCCTTGCAGTTAATTTTTTTCTTCATGTCATGGTAGTGAATGTCTATCATCCTGCCAGCAACATCAGCCAAAGAGTGAAACTTCTTTTTATTGTATGGATCTCTCCATTCCACCAGAATATCAATGTAGCTGTCGGAGTCGATCTCCAAACCAGATACCTTCAGCTTGCTTTTGTCTCCTTCAATGGCGAATCCGACAAAGGTGTACTCACCATTCATTAGGAATTTTTCTAGTTCCATTGGCCTGCAATATGTTTGTATAGAGTGAATATAGTTTATTTCTTAGAACTACCAATGTTTTTTTGTTTTTTCTGAAACTGTACTGCAATATGAATATCTGAATCTGTTGCATTGAGTAGTTGCTAATACTTTGTTCAACATAACTAGTAAATCTGATAATAGATTGCATAAACAATGCATGTTTTGTGCATGCTTGTATTCTTGAACTGAGTTTCATACATGTTTTGTATAGTAATGTTGCAGTTTTCTATTGTTCAGCCAAATAATTTGTATTTGGTAAAACAAAATAAATGAATTCATATGCCATGCTTTTCAAAAATGAGAACCAAAGTTTAAATATTTGTCAATTGCAGTGAAGAAAATTTAAAATCAATATTGACAAGCAATAGTACATATTAATAGTTATTCTAACCTGTCTTTAGCTGTAGAGATGTGGTAGACAAGGCATTCTTTTTCTACGCATAGCTGGAGCACTACTGCCCGCTGTGGCTTCACGTAGTGTGTGTACTCGACATCAACACCGACTAGTTTGACGGGCATTCCACCGAGCTTCCTCCTGAATGTGGACAACATCTTATCCACGTCTTCACCCTTGCTTGTGCAAACGACGTGGAGCTTGTGGTTGCCGAGCTCCCTGGTGTACGTGCGGCGCTGCTTGTACAGAGGTGCATCTGCCATGACTCTCCTCTGCTCTCTCGTGTTTGTTCTGGAGAGAGAGGTTAGTGAAAGGAAGGTTGGAGAAGAAGATGCAATGGTTTTTTTGGGGGGACGAAGAAGTTGTGTTTTCTCCTCTGCTCTCCTCTGCTCTCCTTGACAGGACATGGGAGAGGTGGAGCGGGGTGGTAGCATGGTGGGGCTCTATTTTAAGTTACGTGGCAACTACAGAGAGGTTTTTCTATGAGGAGGCTTTGTTAGTGCGTTGGAAATTCGGAACGTCATCGCCTCTTTTTTCGTGACTAGTTCAAGGTATTGACGCAACTGTCAGAGAAATGTGATGATTGTGTTTTCGGTGAATTTTGCAAGTCAGTGCACTTCTTTGCTGTCAGAACAGAACTGCGTATGTCCATTGAAGTGAAATTTATTCTTCATACACTGAATTATATCGGATTAGGATTCACACAGATGTACGCACATTTAGTTTTTTGATGGAGTTCTTTCTTTTTTTCTCTTTTTTTGTGGTAATACAACTTTTGTGTGGATGGAGGGTAGTGTGGGTAGGGGTGTCGGACTGCTTTGCTTAAGTAACAGGGTTGCATTCTTCATTTTAGCCATACTGCATTGCAGAGTGAATAGAACTGCAAATCAGAAAAAAGAATACTTCGTACTTCCACGTGGAGAACTGCATTATTGTACATCACGGACCACATTTGTACGTTGACTTCGGGCTTCCTGCGTTTTATTTATCAATTGTTTCAGGCAGTGCCGACGCACATTGTTTTGTTTGTTGTTATTCATTTAAAAAATGTTTCTCATTTTTATTTTTGATGTTTTATTTTTGAACTTATTGTTTTTTCTTAGTGGGCCTTGTTGGCCCTGTGTTCGGGTAGTGAAGATGCATTGGGCCCAAGTCCGCCTGTGAGCATTGCTGGTTCCCTGTGCGTTGTGTGCGGCCTATTTTTTAGTCCCACTTCGCTCGTGGAAGGCGCGACCGACCTGTTTATAAGCGCTGGTGAGGCTGCCATATCGAACTCCTCTGGTTACTTATA
Organism: Triticum dicoccoides; assembly: GCF_002162155.2. Classification (NCBI taxonomy): domain Eukaryota; kingdom Viridiplantae; phylum Streptophyta; class Magnoliopsida; order Poales; family Poaceae; genus Triticum; species Triticum dicoccoides. The sequence continues at coordinate 331,895,072 of NC_041391.1, read as the reverse complement.
TGGGCGCTTATACACGGCGCTCGCTGCTCTATGCTCTCTGACCTGTGGGCCCATGTGTGGCTGGCCCCATGCATTGTGACTCAGAACGACTCGCCTTCTATGGGCGCAGACTTACTACGAGACTGGCTGGTGCAGGTTGCACCTGGGTGGTCAATTTTTTTTCATTGTATTTTTCTGTCTTAAGTATTTTTTTCAATGTCGGGGCGTGCACTGCTTTTAGTAAATTATGTGTGCACTGCATTGATCAGGGTTCTGTACTGCATGTGCACGCATTCCGTACTGCATGTACAGTTCTCATTTTTGTTTTTATGTTTTTGCTATTATGTAATCTTTTTTTCCAATGTATGGGAGTGCACTGCTTATTAAATCATACTTGTACTGCATTGATTATGTTTCTGTACTGCATGTTCATATATTTCCGCACTACATATACATCTCGCATTTTCCTTTTTGTGTTTTTACTCTGATGTATTCTTTTTTCAAATTTAGGGGTGTGCACTGCTTTGTTGGATATGTGTAAACTTCATTCGACAGAGTCTGTACTGCATTCGTACACATTTTGCACTGCATGCGTCCTATTTGCACACTGCATCTTATTTTCGTTTTGTGCACTGCTCGAATCTAATGATAAATAAGCAAACAATAGAAAACAAATTATCACAAGCACTCTGTACGACAAGTTCATCATCAGCAAACTAAGTTGAACAGAAAGCAATCTAACATAATCAAAGTTCATCATTACAAGCGATTCTGCATGGCAAGCAAACAAGTTCAGCACACAAGCAAACTAATGATACATAAGCAAACAACATAAAGGAAATTCGATGATAATTCTAAAATGACGCTGACATTGTTGGCTCTTGGACGGCACCATCTTCTTCTTCACCAGTTAGGCTCTCCTCATCCCTAGCTGCTCCTGGCGCGCTTCTTGGGGGCTCCTCCTTCTCCAGCTTTGCACGGCGAAGCCCGTCCTGGGTGAGGGTGATGCGGTTCCATATCTTGTATGCTGCGCAAGCATCCTTTGCCGCGTACTCGATGTGCCTCATGGACAGAGGCAGGGTGGCCCAATGCTTGTGTTCGTCGCCGGTGATCTTCTTCTTCATGTTATTGTAGTAGTCGTCGATGAGCATGCCGGAGACGTCTGCAAGGGAGTCCAACTCCTTGGTTGCCTCGGGCACCCTCCACTCCTTCTGGATGTCGACGAAGTTGGCGACCTCTAGATTGACGCGCTCTAGCCTGGTTTTGTCGCCGTCGATGGAGAAGCCTGCAAAGGTGTACCTGGGGTCGGCGAGGAAGTTGTCGAAGACGGTGCACCTTTCAGCGACACTCAGTTGGAAGAGCAGCACCGGGTGATTCTTGCTGATGGAGAGCTGGAAGAGGGCGGGTTTCTGCATCGCTTCAGGCTCGTTGTTGTACTCGAGATCAATGCCGACGATCTTGTGGCGCTGGAGGCTGAGGTGGCGCTCGTACTGGGCGAGGGAGATCGCCATCTGCTTCTTGTCATTGGTGTGGATGACAAGCAACTTGGTGTTTCCATGGGCCTCCACGGCCTTGTCGCCCTTGTACTCGTCGGTGAACGCCAACGCTGGTTGTAGGGCTTGGTGTTTTTGCGTGGATATGGAGCGATTTGGTGGCAGCGCAATGGATACTTGTGTTGTTGTGGATGAGAAGGCCTTTGGAGGGGTCTGAATTTAAGGGGAGGGCGCGGGGTGGGATGGCCGCGTCGGATGAACTGCACGATCTCGCTGACGATGCGGTTGTGCAGATCGTGGGTTGGTGTTGCATCTGTGATCGTGGGCTTGTGGCGATGGAACCGCTCCGATAGGGTGGTTGTATGCGAAAGTGGTTTTTAACGTGGTTTTATTTTATTTTTTATCAGTAAATTTTTTTAAACACCACTTTCTGTGTGATCGGGCATTTTTTCACGTTTATTTATGTATTCTGCGTGATAATGAACTACATTGGTTATAGTTTTGCACTGCATCGTCTACAATACAGAACTGCACTTTGTCTACAGGTGCATACTTCACCGTTTTTGGCGTGTCCTTGCCGCAGCCCTTGAAAAAAGTATAATGTATTCCGCAATTTTACGAGTTTTTCGCTGTGTTCTATGACGTGTATTTATTCATGTAGGTAATCCGGATCTGGATTTCTATACCGTACTACGTCGTGTAACAAAATGCACTGCATTTTTCTAGTGCTGCGTGTTGCATCTGTTTTTTGCCTGTACTTACTGAAGTCCCTAGTACAGGAGGGGTAGGGGAAGAGGGGTTGGCCCCCCCCCCCTTTTTTTGAACTTATTGTTTTTTCTTAGTCGGCCTTGTTGAGCCTAGGTTCGGGTAGTGAAGACGCATTTGGGTCCAAGTCGGCCTGTGAGCACGGCTGGTTCCCGGTGCATTGTGTGCGTCCTAATGTTTAGTCCCACCTCGCCTGCGGAAGGCGCGCCCGACCTGTTTATAAGCGCTGGCGAGGCTGTCGTATCGAAGTCCTCTGGTTACTTAGTTGGGCGCTTATACACGACGCTCGCTGCTGTATGCTCTCTGAACTATTGGCCCATGTGTGGCCGGCCCCATGCATTGTGACTCAGAACGGCTCGCCTTCTATGGGCGTAGACCTACTACGAGACTGGCTGGGGCCTGTTGCACCTGGGTGGTCAATTTTTTTCTTTGTATTTTTTTCTCTTAAGTATTTTTCTCAATATCGGGGCGTGCACTGTTTTAGTAAATCATCCGTGCACTGCATTGATCGGGGTTATGTACTGCATGTGCACGCATTCCATACTACACATGTTTTGCGCTAGATATTTGTGCACTGCATGGGTAGCATTTTTCTTTATTGTTTTTCCTCTTACGTATCCTTTTTTCTAGTGTACGGGTGTGCACTGCTTTGGTGCCTCCATGCGCACTGCATTCGTCATAGTCCTATGCTGCAGGTTTACACATTTTGCACTGCGTGCAGCCTTCTTTGTGCCAAAGTTGTGACTGGTTATGCCAACACTGCTGACTTCATGACTTACATTTAAGGACTACATCAAGTGCAGTAATTTCTGCTTTGTGCACTGCGCGGAAGTGCTTCTCTTTTGGTTCATTTTGAGCAGGTACTGCACTTCATGCACACATATAGTGAACTTCCTGGTAGGATTTTGGAGAACTGCACACATAAAATAGTCTGTGGATTATAATTTTTTAGAGAATTATTATTTAATGATCTGCGGTTAGTTTGTGGGAATTGCTGCAGTCAAAGTACACCTTCTTTTTTGGTTCCTTTTTCTTTGATAACATAAGCCTTTATTGATTATCCTTTATTCTTGGTAACATAATTTTCATTAACTCCCCTTTAATTTTCAGTTTTGACCTTTTTGCATTCCTCTTCTATAAATGTAGGCTAACTTCTACCCTTCCTTTGCAGTTCATTTCTCCTCTAGCTGCAAGTTCTCTCCTTTCTCTAGCCTCCCTTTATTTTTTTATTTTCTAGGTTTTTGTTGCGATGGCTCCAGGCCCCTGCGGGAATCTCTTCTACTGCGGCCATGGTTGTGGTGTGCTGACACACTGCGATTGTTCAACTTGCTCGCAGGCCCGTCGTGCTCATCGTGGGGGCGATGGTATTGTGCCGAACTGGGTGAGCGAAGCAGCTTGCATATGGCACAGTATTCACAGAAGGATTGGATATGGGCCACATCAACGTTTCTGCGTTCTATTCTGCCCTGCTTCGCCGTGGCCTTGGCCGCACAAGTCCTTTTGTCCATCAGCTTACGTCAATAGATGTGGAGACTCACTACAAGATGGCATGTTTCGTTAGATATGATTTTTCTTTGTGTTTTCTATTTTTTTTTGTATAATTCCATTCTATTCTAAACTTCTAGTATTTTAGGAACGCACTTTTTTTTGTTTTTTGAAGTGTACTGCATTGTGTTCTTATTTCTTGTTTTTATTTTTTTGCTTGTGTGCATGCAGCTTGTGTTTTAGTTTGCATGGTTACAATATGTGGACTGCTTATATATTAGCTGAGCACTACATGTTTCCACATTTTTTCCCAAATTGTATGGTGTGTACTACATGTAGCTAGTCTCGAGTACTGCATGATAGTTTGAAGCGTACTGCATATTTGTAAGTTCCATACTGCATATGATATTGCGTTTTATCTGTACTGCTTGTTGGACTATTGTGCACTTCATCTAGCTCGTGTCTGTAGTGTGTGTAGGTTTTTACTGCTCTATGCACAGTATGAGAATTGTACTGCTAGTATTGTTCTCAAACAGTTTTATTATTTTTTGCAAAAAATTCCTCAACAAGCTGTTAGGTATCTCCGGCTCAAGAAGAAGGGAATTCTCCAAGTTGTTCTTGGTAATGGATACCTTAAACCAGCCAAGTACCGTGTATGCATTGATGGACGGCTGTGTCTGCAGAAAGGGTGGAAGGAATTTGTCATTGATAGTGGCCTGAAGTTTGAGCAAGTTGTTGTCCTCAACTTCTTTGAACTTGAGGATTGTACGCTTAGAATCACGTTTGACGTGATTGGTTAAGGTTATGAGGTTGATTTGTAATAAGTACTTTTGCGTGTCGTACGCTTCATCTTTTTGATGAGTTTTGTAATAAGCACTTTTGTGATCTGAACCGCTTCAATTATTATTCTGAACTTCGTGCTGCTAGTGAGCTAACAACATTTTTACATGGTTTTTGAATCAAAATGTGTCAATGTTTTACTCTAGGCTGCTATATATATGGTATACTCTATATACCATTTTGTCTTTACATGGTTTAGTTGAATAACTCATAGTCAACGGGAAATTTGTGTTTACACAAAATTTAAACTGATACATAAGTCATAGAGATAAGCAAACAACTATGCATATGATTAATTTATTGAAGTTCATCTATTTGGTCGTTAACCTGCTGCTTCTACGCGGTGACTGGAGCGTGTCTAATGTCGCACTTTCTTTTGTTTTCCGTGGCGGTGTTGCTGGTTCTTGTCACTGCACCGTTGTGTTTGTAGCCCCTCGCGTGCTGGTTGATGGTTGCTTTGGTTTTTCAGTGCTGCGAATTGCATCCTTCTTTTCTCCCCGCGTGCTAGTTGTTGGCTGCTTTCGTTTTCCAGCGCTGTGAACTGCATCCTTTTGTGCTCCTACCTTGTTTTTTGAAAGTGGTGTCGTTCTCGGTTTCTTCTGTACAGCAACATTCCCTTGTGGTGGTCTTGTTGGCGTTGTTTCTTCATGTTCTTCGTCCTCTTCACTCTCTTCACTATCTTCTTCCTCTTCCTCATTTTCATCATCTGTTTCTTCATAAGCCACTGCTTCTTCGGTTTCTTCATGTTCTTCGTCCTCTTCACTCTCTTCTTCTTCCTCCTCTTCTCCATCTGCTTCTTCATAAGCCAATTCTTCTTTAGTTGTGTCACCATCTTCTTCTTTGATTTCATCTTCTTCGTCTTCCTAATTTTTTAATCTTGTTCTTTTGGGGCAGGTTCTTGAATTGTGTCTGTTCCTCTTTTTGCAGATGCTACAACGTCTCGGTTTCGTCCATTTCTTACTGTTGTGAGTGGAATTTTTGTTTGGTTGTGCATCGCCATATCCTCATTTTTCTTGTTCATTTCTTTTTGTACATGTCCTGGAATTGTGGCCGCTGATTTCATTACATGTTTTGCACCTTCTTATTCCCAGTGGGTGACCATCACTGTCCAGCTCAGGTTGTGGCTTACTGTTTTTGTCATCATTTTTCTCCTTGCATGCAACCTTTTTCTGGGTTGCGTCGCCCCCTTTCTTCCTTCCTCTTGTGTTTGAAACAGGAGGTGGAAGAATTGTTTCTTTTTTGATAGCACCAGTTCGGTTGTGTTTAGTATTTTCTACATGGTCGGCATTATTGTCATGCTGGGATTTCTCTGCTTGCTTTAGTTTTGCTTCTTCTTCTTCTTCTTCTTCTTCTTCTTCTTCTTCTTCTTCTTCTTCTTCTTCTTCTTCTTCTTCTTCTTCTTCTTCTTCTTCTTCTTCTTCTTCTTCTTCTTCTTCTTCTTCTTCTTCTTCTTCTTCTTCTTCTTCTTCTTCTTCTTCTTCTTCTTCTTCTTCTTCTTCTTCTTCTTCTTCTTCTTCTTCTTCTTCTTCTTCTTCTTCTTCTTCTTCTTCTTCTTCTTCTTCTTTGTTGAGCATGTAAACTTCCTCGATTAGTGCCCTCATACCAGACAACGCTCTGTGGCACCCAGCGTCAGACCTTGTCGCTCTATTTGCAAGGTCCATTGCTATTTCTGTTAGCAATTTTCTATGGCAAAAAAGCAAGGTTCCATCTGGTGTTGTTTGTTTGTAGTCTCTTCTGTCAAATGTTGCATCTGATCTTGCGTTACGGGTGTATCTTTTCATGATGTACACCTCAGGAATCTTGAGTACTCTCAAATGAGAAAGCATGCATAACACATGGACGCAAAAGAGCCCTGCAGACAAACACATGATTTTTTTTGTTTTGTAAGTGAACTGCATGAAATTAATAAACACATATTTTTTCGTTATTTGTTCATTTTTAAAGAAGTGAAGTTCATTTAGTTTTGTGAATTACTCATGCATGTGGACTTTTAAAGTTCAGTAAGTGAGCTTTCGTGCATGACTATCAGAAACTAGATTTTTTTTGCTAGGAGTCTCACCTGTGTGTGTCCGGAGTTTGCACTCACATTCGTAGACACCTTTCTTTTCATCGGCGACCACTAGGAAATTATGCCTTGCCCAGTCAAATGCATCCGATCTGTTGTAGAGGTGTACGAGATACTTTGTCGGGTTCTCAGGGCACCGTTCTGCTCTGAATGCAGTGCTACGGTAGAGTGTTTCTTTGAAATCTGCAAACACTGCCCTTGTATACACTTTTGATAGCTGAACTTCGAACCCAAACTTGGTTGTTGTTTTTACCTCTGACTGCATGATCACAAATGCACTGTTACGAACCAGAGAAATGAAAAAATTCTTTGTTTTTGTAGTCATATTTTAGCAGTTTTTGATTGACATTTTGTTTACCTCATTTGCTACTGTCTCTGCGTGCTCGACGGCCTTCCTGGTCTGAATGCACTTGTCCAGCTCCTGAGCAAATAGATGGAGATCATGCTTCTCCTTGACAAAAAATTTCTTCAATATGCGGTTCATGCTCTCGCTTCTCTGTGTGGAAGTCATCTAAGAACAGAAATTTTTTTTGTAGTAAGTCGAGATCCATTCGTGCTTGTCATCCCACAGCGAATTCATCACTTTGTCGTCTTGCAAGTTGTATCTCTGAACGAGGTTCTTCCATGCTCATTCAAATTCTGACGGCATTAGTGGGTGGTTCAGCACCGCATTCAGTTCATCCTTGAGTTTCTCGTGCGCCTTATACAGCAAGGCGAGGTGGTCTTTGTACTTCTTCATGATATGTCACCGACACAGCTTATGCAGAGTATGTGGGAGGATAGTTTTTAATTCTCCCTTCATTAAAGAACACTGGTCTGAGAAGTCACAAATAATGTTTTTTATTAAGTTGTGTGTGTGTGTGTAAGATAGATGGAAGAAATATAAGTGCACCAAACAAATGTAAGTATGCATGTGTTGTTTTTTGTACCTGTGCGCATGCAGATTGGCGGCTTGTTGTTCATACACCTCAGAAATGTTTTGAAAACCCACTCGAATGATGGTATTGTTTCATCTCGCACGAGGGCAACAACAAATATGGTGCTCTGTAGATGATGGTTCACTCCCACGAAGACTCCCGGCGGCATGTGGAATTTGTTAGTTTTATACGTCGTGTCAAATGTAACACAGTCTCCAAAATCTTCATATGATCCTTTGCAACTTGCGTTCGCCCAAAAGACATTTCTTACACGGTTATTTGCATCAACGTCATAATCATAGAAGAAGTCTGGGTTTATCTTCTGCATTTTCTCGAAAAAATCTAGAAGTTTCTTGACATCATCTTTGGACTCTTCTCTGGCAAACTTCTGTTTCCTACATTTTCAAACACAATGCAAACTCATCTCAACAAACAGGGCATAATTACCGACAGAATGATCAAGAGATATGCTCTATGACGTGCTTACTTGTTTACCCAGTCACGGCTAGTATGTCCCATGTACTGCAGACCACCGGACATACGTGACAACGTCGACATCATCTGAGCATGTGTGTGGTTGTCCAGTTGCATGTCTTTCACTAACTGGTTTATCAAAGGATCGTCCTTTTTGTGCGATCGCATGTGCAAAAGCATCCCGGGGCTTTCCAGCATCTTGTGATTGTGGTTGAGTTGAACCATTTCTATCAAAAATTTGCCATCCTTCCTCTTTTTGAATCTAATCTTTGCCTTGTAGCCAATCCTTTTTGATGTCTTCTGACGTCTCCGATGATAATCTGACACAGTCTGCTTGTGCGTCCCTTCTGTTGAGCAGACAATGTAGGCATTTGTCCTGTGTTTTGCCCTCTTGCGTATACCAAACCCTGCACATCTTGCATAATTGTTGTAAAAGTCCCATGCCTTGTCGTACGTGGTGAACTTCATCCCAGCAGCAGGTATGAGGTTCAGCGGCATGTTTTTATCCTGCATTAATTGCAATGCTCTATGAGATAATTTGTTTTGTTCTCTTTTTTAAATACGAGGAGTGCATACGAGTTTAATAAAGCATTGCAATGTTCCTAAGTTTTCAGAAGAATCCAATGTATTAGATGCTAGGTCAAACCTCACAAGAAATATCAGTGTGCACTGCAATGTTATCTGAATGGACTGCAACTATTTTTTTCAGAACATAAACTTACATGTGTGTCGAGTCGTTCACCTGATGGTGTTTGCAGCTCGCCGGGTTGTATTGGACATGGCGGGGTTATAGCAGATCTGTGTAGTTGAAGATCTCGTGGCAGCAATAGTGAGGAGGATTTGTACCTGCTGTTGACTTTTGACCGAGGCACCGTTGGTGGTCGCAGCGTCGAAGTTGATGCAACCGGTCTGCTTGGAGATCTGTTTTTCGGTGCATGAGGTGGACACTGAGCTCTTTTTTGGGGTGCAGCACGTGGACGTGGTGGTAATCCAGTGTTGTGTCGATGTCTTAGTGGATTGGTTTGAAAATTTTGGAGCAGTGGCACATCATCATAGTCATAATCATCATCTGCTGCAACATTGTGTTCAACTACATCATCATTGTCTGTTCGGACATGCTGTCGAAACATAGTGAACTCGTGTTTATACTCTGGGCTGAGAACTGTTATTGGCTCATCTTCATCGTCATAATCTTCATCATCCCGTTTGGTGAGTGCCTTCCCAGACGAATGTGACATCATCGTCATCTTCGACTACATCTTCTTCCTGGAAAAAATCTTCTTCCGAAGAGTACTGCACCCTGTTTGTTGTCGTGAAGAATCCTCGAGGAATCTCAGGGGTAACCCAGCCAGTATCTCTTTCAGAAGAAGCTCCACTCTTCTAAAAGTTGTTGTTCTCAGTGTTGTCAATTATGCGCGGCATTTTGTAGCTGTTGAACGTCATTTCCTGCACACAAAATGACCGAGCTGCATTGTCAGGTTAAATGAACTGAATCATGCAAACTGCAATGTGTTCGAAATGGTACTGCCGAAGTATTGCACGCTGACTCCATCACTCCGCAAGGTGAACTGAAGCAACCGCACTGCATCGTTATCCGTAATGAACCTATACAAGCGTACTTCATAACCGAGCAAGTGCACTGCATTTTCCCCCACGACGAATCGAAGCAACCGTACTGCATAGTTTTTGTAGGCGCACTATACTGCTTGTACTGCTTTGTCTAGAATAACTACACTGAGATGGTTGAGGAAGTGTACTGCTTACCTCGTGTTGCAGTGATTTCTTGCGTTTGCAGGAGGAAGTTCCCTTCTCGTCCATATGCACAACTTTCACGTTTGCCCATGCAGTGCACTTGCCCTTCAGAAGTTCATGAGCTGTCTGGACGTTGCTCAAGGTGAAAGGGGACGGAGGATTTGCTCTGAAGGTCGTTGCAGACTTATTCCAAGAAGCTGTCGTGGATGAAGGAACCTTGCGCACAGTCCTTCTTGCTTGAATTGGTTTGATGTTGAGGCAGCACCAATGCAGATCTGATGAATTACAGCTAATTGCAGGCCTGGAGGAGTTCGGTGGCGGCGCTACCGAGCTGCTGCCATGGAAGAAGGCCAATATGCTGATGGGGGAGGTGTTGCTCGATGCCTGCCGCGGAAGAAGGCCGAGAGGCGACGGGCGGCGTCGCTGCTTGGCCGCCGCCACAGAAGAAGGCCGAGAGGGGAGGGGCGGTGTCGCTGCCGGCCGCCACCGCAGAAGAAGGCCGGGAGGGGAGGGGCGGTGGCGCTCCCAGGCCGCCACCGCGGAAGAAAGTGGGAAGGGGAGGGGTGGCATCGCACCCAGGCCGCCATCGCGGAAGAAGGCCGGGAGGGAAGGGGCGGCGGTGCTCCCAGACCGCTACCGTGGAAGAAAGCCGGGAGGGGAGGGGCGACAATGCTCCCAGGCCGCTGCCGCGGAAGAAGGTCAGGAGGGGAGGGGCGGCGGCGCTCCCAGGCCGCTGCCGCGGTAGAAGGCCGGGAGGGGAGGGGCGGCGGCGATCTGTTGGTGGTGTGCAGAATAAGGCTGGTGTTATTAGAATAAGACTCTGAAGGGGTGTTATCATAATAGACCCACCCTATATGTATATATATATATTATATGTAATATATCTTAATATATAGATTATATATTATATATATTATATTATATTAAGAGTCTTATTCTAATAATATACAGACGGTCTATTCTGCTAATATTAGCAGAATAACTATTCTGCACACCACTTCCGCACTGCACGCTCAATGCAAGCGCACTGCATCTTCTTGACGACGAGCACTGCAATATAGAGTAGTGAACTTCTCGTCGGAAAAAACTGAACGTGTTGTTTTTTCGGTAGTGTTTTCGCTCTAATTTTTTAACCGTTTATTAGAATGAGGCGTGTAATATACTGTTGAAAAGCTATGGATTAGGCGCAACTTCGACATGTTGGACAGTTTCCGAGATTCCACATGGTTTAGGAGCAGTTTTGAAAATGGTGCGGCAGATGACGAGTGGCAGCGAGCGTTTTTTTTCATGTTTTTTTTCTAAACCGCTTGTCGGAATGAAGTGAACGATACACCGTTGGATAGATATCGTCGAGGCGCATCTTTTTCATATATAAATGTTTCTCTAATTCCTTATGGTTTAAGAGCAGTTTCAAATTTACTAAATCGCGGAATTCTGTTTTTCAAATTTTTTCCAATTTTTGGTACTGTTTTCGCTCCTGTTTTTGAACCGTTTGTCGAAACGAGGCGTGTAATACTCCGTTGGAAAGCTACGAACGAGGCGCAACTTTCATATGTTGAAATGTTTTTGATATTCCTTATGGTTTTTAGTTAATTTTGAAAATTATACGGCTGACGACGAGAGGCAGCGGCCGTTTTTTGTGAAATTTTCACAAACCGCTGGTCGAAATGATTCAAATCATACGCCGTTGGAAAGATATCGATGAGGCGCAACTTTTTTATGCAGAACACGCTCTCTAATTACTTACGGTTTAAGAGCAATTTTGAATTTACCGAAACGCGGACACTCTGTTTTTGGGCGACACCAAAATCGTCGTATGTACTGCATCAGACAGAAAACCGCAGTGCATCAGACGGTCAAGTGAACTTCAAATTTTTTTGTCTAACATAAATTTTTCCCAGACGAGTTTTTGTTGTCTTTTTTTCAGTTTTTTTGTTGTCTTTTTTCTCAATTTTTTTTGTGAACGAGAGTGGACCGCATAGACGAGTTTCTACTAACATGAACCCAACTAAACTGCGGGAACGAGGTGAGTGTACTGCATCAATATTTTTTTCAATTTTATTTCTACTGCATGCAACAACAGAGTGAGCTGCATAAAAAATCAACTTTTTCCAATTTACTTTCTCCCAATTTTTCTTTTGCACTAGGCAACATAGTGAACCACTGGCAGGGAGAAGATCACTACGGCAATTAAACAAGTGAGCTACACTTAAAAAATGTGTTGTTGTCTTCAATGCATGTTTTCAATAGAGTTGCAAGTTGTACTTCTCTAGACTACTAGACAGGGCAAACAAACTACAATGATCCTCTTTTTAATCCATAATACAAACATAGACAAATTATGGTGACGATGGACTTCAAAAATAAATCCACAATTTTGTCCGTGAAATGCAAGCCGGCACTGCACTGCATGTCCGGTCCCCACAGCACTGCATTTGTGCGCCCATGGGATGGCAGCCAAAATCTGAAAAGCGGAAAAATTTCAACCGTGAGCAAAATACACATAAAAATCACAGTCTTCCTACACCCCATCTTCGCGTACTACGCGCACATGGGTGCCGCACTGCATGCCAACGCCCAAGCTGCACGAACCGCGAGCCACTCATCGGCGAGCTGCAAGTCCTCGACAAAGAATAATCCGTGGACGTGCTATACTGCAAGGGGCGTGGAGTCGAGGAGGAGTACTGCACGTAAAGCCGCGGTGCACTGCACCGCCATAGCCGTGCTGCCCCAGCGGCGGAGGGCAGGGCCGCAGTGCTACTCCACCCACTGCCAAACTGCACATGCACACGCACGCGGGCTGCACACAATACTCTGGCGAGCTGCACACGCCTGTGACGCCTTAGAGATGGGAGGGGAGCTCCTTGCAGGCCATTGAAGGGGTCAGAGAGGATCAAGAATACGGGCTAGGGGCCCTCATCGCCAGCATGGACCCAGCTCGATGGCCGCCGGAGTGGAGTGGCAGGGAGGAGCTCCTCACCTGGATCAGGTGCTCCTTGGGCTCGGGGGTGGAAGAACCCACGGTAGAAGGTGGGCAGGGAGAGGGGACCGCGCCGCTCCGGGGGGGCTGGGTCCTGGCGGCACTGGTGGGTGGATTTTGTCACCGGCGGCAGAGAGAACACAGATCCGTCCCCTGGCACAGCGATGGCCGAGGGATCCTAGCCATGGTCATCGTGGCCTCCCCGCCCTGGTCCCTGCACTAGAAAATGATTTTTTCAGTGAATCTCATAGTGAACTTCAAGAAAGGCAGTGGATCTCATGGTTGTGGTGGTTGGGGGCGGTCCAGGGGTCGTGCGTGGTGGTGGTGGTTGCCGCAACGGGGCGTCGCGAGTGGTGGCCAGGGTGGGGCGGCGCGTGGTGGTGGCCGGAAGGGGCGGCGCGGGTTGTGGCCGGGAAGGGGCGGCGCCGGTGGTTGCCTGGGAGGTGGAGAAGGGATCGATGGGGGAGAAGGTAGGTGGCGCACGTGGGGAAGGAGAAGATGAGGTTGTGGGGGGCTGCGAGAGGTGGGGAGGGCTGAGGTAGTTTTTTTTTCTTTTGTGCAGTTTGGCTTGTTTTGCGCATGGAGTGCGGGTCGGTGGGTAGAGTGTTATCAGAATAAAAATGTGGTGTGCAGAATAAGACTCTTAAGGGTGTTATCATAATAGACGCACCCTTATAATATATATATATATATATATATATATATTATATATAATAAGACTCTTAAGGTGTGTGTGTGTGTGTGTGTGTATAATATATATATGTATACATCTTATTTTATTATATATATATGTGATAGAGACAACATAAGGTTCCGTTAAACCTGTCGTTCGTCCAACCATTTTATAGACCTTCCCACTTCCTTTATTTTTTGTTTTCATTAATCCTATATCTGAATTTTCTTCCACTTTCTTTTTTGATGTAAACTGAGTTTTCTCCCAGTACTTTTCCCTAGTACCAACTCAACTGTCCCACGTCTAGCCTAAAAAATAATAATACCCCACGTCCTATTAACTCATCAAATTAAAATGATATTTTATTTCGTAAATTGAAAGTTCTTACAAAATAATAATAACAATTGTTTATATATAACTTGGCAAGTTAACTCCTACTGATTGCGTACATAAGCTTGCAAAGATTTTACTGACCAATGCAGTAATAGACGTGTAATTATGTGTGTATCTTTTTATAATATTTCTTTGTCCAGCCCAACCTGATATTTTCACCCAGCCCAGCAAGTCCGCGGATTTCAAGAACAATGTAAATGGGCTTTAAGTTATACCATATATATAAACGGGTTGCATAGATGTTACATCATTGTTTCACCTAGCCCACCAAATGGACTAAAAAACAAATGGACTAGCTAACATGTGGACCAGTAGGTCGAAGCCTAAGCAAGGCATTGGATTTACATCCAACGACCGACATTCTTCTTCAATCTCTCTTCTTCTTCCCCTAGTGCTGTCGGGACTGCCTGCTCCAGCCTCCAGCGTCCAGCGGTGTTGTTTTGCGCACCTCGCAGCGAAACGCTACCCCGCCGACGGCCATCCCTCCACTCCGCACCTCCTGTTATTCTCTGCCGAGTGTAGGCCCACCCCGCACCTGAACCAGTCAAGTTTCCCACTCCTCTCCATCTGCGACTCCACTACCGCGTCTTCCCCATCTCCGGGTCATTCCACTCTGGGGCCTCGCCGTCGTCCACCGCCTCGCTGCGCTCGGCGCGGCATGGTCAACAAACGAGAGTCATCGAAAGAGGACTGTACGTGAACCTGACAGCTGGGACCCACGAGGTCCATGGTCGCACACAAGGAAAGCTCCTCCTTATTAAGATGTTTCCTCCCCCTGACAGCTGGGACCGACCGGCTGTATCTTCGCACGAAAGGAAGTGCCTCCTTGTTATGTGAAAAAAACTATTCCTCCCGATGACAGCTAGGACCTGGCTGATTTGGTGGCTGACTTGTGGGCCTACTAAGCAGACGTGGACGCATGGCTTTGTTAACTTAATCAACAAATGATTCTAGCAGCTGGACCGTTGGATGTTAATCCAACAACTGTGCTCCTTCTTCAACCTCTTTTCTTGCTCATGTCTCCCGTGGGTGGCAGTGTTGCCGCGCACCCGAACCAGTCAAGTTTCCCACTCCTCTCCATCTGCGACTCCACTAACACGTCTTCCCCATCTCCGGGTCGTTCCAGTCTGGGGCCTCGCTGTCGTCCATCGGCCTTGGTGCGCTCGGCACGGTATGGTCAACGTGGTCAACAAACGAGAGTCATCGGAAGATGACTGTACGTGAGAGGTTGACAGTGGGGACGCACCACGCCCATGGACACATGCGTGCAACTGCATCCTTTTTACCCTAAAAATAATGTTTTCTTCCCCTGACTGTTGGGACCTACTAGCTACATCTTCGCAAGTAAGGAAGTGCGTCCATATTACGGGCAAAAAAATGATTCGCCCCCTGACTGCTGGGACCCACCAGCTACATCTTCGCACGCAAGGAAGTGCTTGACAGTCGGGACCCACCTGGTCGAAGCATACATAACGTTGCCATTCTGGTCGCGAACGTGTATGTACATACTGGTCGATGTAGAGGCGCGCACGTGTCATAGTAGAGGCACACACATAGCATGTACACATACTTATAGCGGCCAGGGTGCAAGAAAGTAAATATGGCCACGTACGTACATACGGGCGGGGTCTCGAATGCCTACTCGCGCATACGTATGGCGAGGGCTCGTGTACATGGCTGAGTCGGAACGGAGAAACCGTGTCGTCGTCGTGTTCATGGGGAGGCAATGGAATGCGTCATGCTCATCGCGAGGCAACAAAACACGTGTTGTTCATCGGGAGCCAACCGGCTTGGACAGAACAACCGATAGAAACGAGGCATGGCGTACCACAGAACGGAGGAAATAGCCTTGTGTTCAACCGGCCACGGTCAAAACGGGATCATGTTCATCGGCAGGGGTCTGGCGTACCAAAAAATGGAGGAAACGGACTTCTGCTGGACCTCCTACGGTCAAAACGGGGTCTTGTTGATCGGGTGGGGTGTGGCATACCGCAAAACGGAGGAAACGGACTTGTGTTGGAGCGCTACGGTCGAAACGGGGGTCTTGTTCATCGGGACGGTGTGGAGTACCACAAAACGGGACTCCACGGGATACAATTCATCTCCACCGCCGACCTCCTTCAGCCTCCACGGGCTACTGTTCATCCACCGTCGACCTCCTCCAGCCTCCACCTGCGACTATTCATCCACGGGCTCTTGTTCATCCAGACTCCACCGCGCGCTCCTCCACCGGCTACTGTTCAACCAACCCTCTCCACGGGGTCATGTTCAACCACCCCTCCATGGGCTACCGTTCATCCAGCCCTCCACAGGCTACTGTTCAACCAACCTCCACGGGGTCTTGTTCATCCAGCCCTCCACGGGGTCCTTTTCATCCACCGCAACCGGATCGATCGGGGTCCTGTTCATCCGGTGGCAACGGCCTCAACTACCACGGTGTCCTATTCTTCCAACCCCCTACCGGGAAATGTTCATCCACCCCCCAACAATGCTCACTGTTCATCTTGAGGCAGCATCGATCGGCTTCAGCTAGCAGCAGTAGCGAAGGAATCGCTCGATCGGGTTCAATTAACAGCCATCGATCGATCATTCGGGTTCAGTAACGTGTAGCCTGCAGTGCAATCACTCGGGTTCAGTACGAGAACGAGCCCAACGCCTCACACCCACGTGCGCGCATGTATGAGAGAAACGCGCAAACCTCCATGCATCGCTCGGCTCCTACCACCCACCGTAACCGGGTACACCCCTATATTTTCCTCGCCCTCGCTTCTACCATGGTTTTTTCTGTCTTGGACGGCCCAAAGAATGTCATGCAGTTGCGTCTCCGGCCCGCCCAGGATGAAAAGGCCATTTTCTGTCATGATTTTTTGTCGTAGAAGCAGGAGCCCACCACACGTATGATGATACCGGGTTTTGTCACAATTATCATCATAGAAGTGTCATAAGTATGATAGGAAAAAAAATGTTCGACCCAAAATGTCACGGATGTGTCTTTTTTTGTAGTGTACTTGTCCTCGGCAAGCAATTGCTCCATAATATTGATGGAGCTCCCCACCAAGACCGACTCATTCATGTACACCATCGAGAGGTCCTTCCCCCTCACGTGCGTGTCCACTATGTGATGCATGGCGAACTGTCGCCCGTTGTCGTCGCCAGCCGCTGGGATCACCATTGGAGCCACGGGAAGCGCCATTCAAGCCACTGGATAACAAATTTGTATGTCTTGTCGTGGGTGTGCTTATTGTGTCGTGTGGCATAAGAGATTAAGGTAAATGTCCGTAGGAATAAATGGAGGTCGGGCGGCCTGGATTCTCGACACGTCCACATGGTAGTTTCTACAGAGGGTAACTGCATTGTGCCATCCCTCCCGGCGCAACCGCATCCATAATGGCAGCACGAATGTATGTGATCGTGCGTCGGCCCCGCACATGCAGAGGGATGTTGGCAGAGCACGCATCGCGGGACGAGCAGAGCACGTCGCGACTGCCTCAACCGTGAGCAACCACACACATAGAGCAGTTGGACACTTAGGGAATGGTCATGTACAAGCTGGCTGGCAGTTGCGAGCCGGCAGCATGATGTGAAACTATGTCGCGTTCCACTTCACATTGTGGTGGAATGATTGTTTGCGACACTGCGAAGAGAGCCGATGTGTGCTACTTCCTCCGTCCTGGTTTGTTAGTCCCCTTTATATTCTGTGCCAAATTTTGACCTTAAATTTACCTAAAAAATGTTAATGCATGTTATAAAAAGAAATATAATTGGAAACTAGTTTAGTTACGAATCCAACAATATAATCTTTGGTGACATGCATTCATATTTTATTAGTTAAATATCTAGTCAAAATTTGGCACAAAAATACAAAGAGGACTTATAAACCAGGATGGAGGTAGTAGGTAAATAAATCGCAAACATTTTCTTTATTAACCGTATGTGTATGTGTTGTTTCATTCTCCTCTCGCACGTCTTGTCACCCGCTGTTGTAGATGGCTTCAAGCGCAAGCTTGAGCACCGCGCAGGCATTCTTTTGGCCAAACGGTGGCTCAAAGTGGCACCAATGAATTGTCGGTGAGCCTGTTCCCGTGCAACCATGCAGGTTCCTGCGCATAGCCGCGGAAGCTTCCCGCTTGACTCATTGAAATCCCCCAAAATCCCAATGCATACCAGCCTGCTATATAAACCCTCACGGCCAGCGAGTCCCGCGTTGTATTTTCCCCTCCCTCCCTATAGCTTATCTCGTCTGCTTCTCCAACAATCACCAATGGCACTGGTCCATCATCATCGCTCAGCCACTCCACCGCTATCGGAGGACAGCTCCAGCTGGGACGCTACACCACGACATCGGCACAGTCCTCGACATAGTGTAGTGCCTGTGGCGTCCCTGTTGGGTGTGCGCACAACACTCACCACAAGCTCCACCACCGCTTCCCATCAGCAGCTGTTGTCGGTCGCCGTTGCTGCCATACCACAATCGAAAGCCAGGGCCATCGCCTGCTCTACCACCACGCCCCAGAGTTGGGATGTGGTTGTCGTGGCCGCCACCACACTGTCGGCCACCGTGGCCATCACCCGCTCCGCCACCACGGCCTGAAGGCGGGAGGTGATCATCATGGACGCCCCCCACCGTCGACCGTTAGGGTCATCACTCGCTCCGCCACCACTGCCAGAAGGCGGGTGATGGAGGTGAAGCCTCGTGTGTGCTTCAACGACCTTGCGCACAACATCGAGTTCCGGCGGGAGGAGGAGGAGCGCCTGGTCGAGCATGAAAAGAGGCTTACCGCCACCGTGGCCGCAGTACACGCCGCCGTAGAGGCGCGGAATGAGGAGATCTACGAGGAGTACCACCGCTTTGGGAGGGGTCATATGGAGCAGTAGAGGGCATTCGAGGTGAGTGCCGCTAATAGTGCAGCAGCAGCAGGCACCAGATTCCAGTTATACATCTCGACGGTGGGCATGCTGCGCCTGCATTGTCGTTGTCGTCCTCAGGGATGCCATTGTTGAAGTCTTGAAGCCACGACGTTATCGTTGTCGTCCTCTGGGACATCGTTGTTGAAGACTTCAAGCCAGCACATAATGTTCTACACTTGGAAACAAAAAGACCCTGTTGTCGCACGATCGACTGGTGGGGCGCGGGCGGATAGCAACTATGGTGCTGCGAGGTAGTGGTTCATAGCAACGTCCCATGACACTAAGGGGGCACGTGCACGGGAACGGCGGGTGCAGGCAAATGCTCGTGGACCAGCGCCACAGTGGGTACAGGGGAGCGCACGGGCACGGTCGGCGGCACTGGGGCTGGCATGTACACGAGCTCGCGCAGGTTCGTGGGGACCTCGCTGACACCCGCGGCTTCCAGCGCTGCAATAGTGCTCGGTGACCAGCCCGTCAATGCTAGGGGGATGGTCGCTGGCATATGCGCGGGGATAGGAGGTTGGACAGGCGCGGGGGCAGCATCCACCACGACCATCTCGTTCAGGGCCATGTCCATGAGTCCCCATTCCTCCTTATTTTCTATCTTGTCCCGTTGGGAGTCGACTTCACCAAACTGGAAGACTAGTGGCAGATGATCCTTCTACACATGGCATTGGTAGAGGTCTGCGGGAGGGGAATGGGAGGCGAAGAGTAAGGACGCCCGTATTAAACAACAACTCGGGCACCATTAATGGAGAGGTTGGGAGCGAGGCGGGTGGCCATGGAAGTCAAAGGGCTCACTTCCTAGTGAGCATGCGCGGCTTACAACTCGCACACTTCCCGGGGAGCCTGCGCATTGGAGGACTGCTTGCACGCCTCGCAGTCAGCATGTGCAGCGGATTACCCTCGCACGCCTCTCGTCTACTCAAGCAGTTATCCAGATAGAACCTCCTAGCCATTAAAAGTGTGACGCCTGGCGTCATGTAAATGGCTAGCAGACTGCCCATGATTTAAATTATACAAATGTTTGAGGTGATAATGTGGAAGCTATTTATTTCAAAATGCCTTTGTTGGTTGTTCATTCGTGTGCCTTCTCTCAAATTGTACATGAAAAATACCACAACATGTTGGTGCCATTCCATGATAGCGTTCCAAGTTTCATGAATTTGAGACGAGTTTTGGATTTACTAGAATTTGAAAACCAAGTATCTCAATTTTTGCGGCCGAGCCATGATGCCGAGGTGTTTGAAGTTGATTCCCATTTCCTGCATGGGACCTAAGCATGCACGCAAGGACACACATATGATTTTTCAACCCAATTTGCTACACTGGAGCATGTTCATGTAGTTCAAATTTGAATTATGCACATAAAATGTCTAGAAAACTCGGTTAATGCACAAAAATGTCCAAATGACCCCGAATAATTCCAAATTTTAACATAACACTCTAGTTGGTCTGTGTTGTATCTAGAAAAAAAAATCTAGGCGAGAATAGGCAACGAATGTCATTTCGTCCACAAAGGCGACACATGTTCCCTACCGGTACCACGAGGCTTCTTGTGAGAAGCTCTGGTTTGTGAGGAGCACATACCAAAACCTGCCACAAATGGGACATTGTTTTACCACAGCATGTTGGTGCCATTCCATGATAGCATCCCAAGTTTCATGAATTTCAGACGAGTTTTGGATCTACTAGAATTTTAAAACCAACTATCTCAACGTTTGCCGGCAAGCAACGGTGCCGAGGTGTTTGAAATTCATTCCCGTTTCTTGCATGGGACCTAAGCATGCACCCAAGGACACACATACGATTTTTCAATCCATTTTTCTACACTAGAGCATGTGCTTATAGTTCAATTTTGAATTATGCACATAAAATGCCTAGAAAACTCACTTAATGTATAAGAATGTCCAAACGAACCCACAAAGTTCCAAATTTTAACACGACACTCCTGTTGGTCTATGTTGCCACTAGACAAAAATTTGAAAGCAAGAAGTGGCAACAAATATCGTTTCATCCACGAAGGTGACACGTTACCAACCGGAACCATGAGACTTATTGTGAGAAGCTTATACCCAAACCGGCCGCAAATGGGACAATTTTTTTACCACAACGTGTTGATGTCGTTCCATGATAGCATGCCAAGTTTCATGAATTTCAGACGAGTTTTGGATTTACTAGAATTTAAAAACCATGTATCTTAATGTCCGCGGTCGAGCGACGGTGCAGAGGTGTTTGAAATCCATTCCCATTTCTTGCATGGGACCTAAGCATGCAACCAAGGACACACATGTGCCTATAGTTCAAATTTTAATTATGCACATAAATGCCTCGAAAAATCACTTAATGTACAAAAATGTCCAAACGAACCCCGAAAGATTCCAAATTTTAACACAACACTCTTGTTGGTCTATGTTCCCACTAGAAAAAATTGAAAGCAAGAAGAAGCAACGAATATCGTTTTGTCCACAAATGTGACACGTTCCCTACCGGAACCATGAGGCTTCTTATGAGAAGCTCTGGTTTATGTGAAGCTTATACCAAAACCAGCCCCAAATGGGACAATTTTTTTACTACAGCAGATTGGTGTTGTTCCATGATAGCATGCCAAGTTTCATGAATTCCAGACGAGGTTTAGATTTTCTAGAATTAAAAACCATGTATCTCAATGTTTGCGGCCGAGCTACGGTGCCGAGGTTTTTGAAATTCATTCCCATTTCTTGCATGGGACCTAAGCATGCACCCAAGGACATTATTGAACTCGAGCTATTGATCCCTTGGTTGTTAACTAAACCCGAGCGATTCCTTCGCTACTGCTGCTAACTGAAGCCGATCGAACCTGCTGCCTCTTGATGAATAGTGACCATTGTTGGGGGTTGGATGAACAGTTCCTGGTGGGGGTTGGATGAACAGGACCCCGTGGTAGTAGTAGGCTGTTGTCGCTGGACGAACAAGACCCCACTTGAGGAGGCCGCCACACACACCCAGGCCAGTTGGGGGTGGATGAACAGGACCCCGTAGAGGGCTGGTTGAATAGTAGCCGGTGGAGGCTGGATGAACAGGACCCCATGGAGGGCTGGTTTAATAGGACCATGTGGAGGGCTGGTTGAACATTAGCCGGTGGAGGCTGGATGAATAGAGCCCCGTGGTGAATAGTAGCTGGTGAAGGCTGGAGGAAGTCGATGGTGGATGAACAGTAGCAGGTGGAGGCTGGAGGAAGTCGACGATGGATGAACAGTAGGCGTGGAGGCTGGAGCGAGGCAGTATATGGTGGATGAACAGTAGTCAGTGGAGCCCAGTTCTATGGTACGCCACACCCCTCTCGATGAACAGGACCCCATTTCGACCGTAGGCGCTCCAACACAAGTCTGTTTCCTCTGTTTTGCGGTACGTCACACCCCTCCCGATCAGCAGGACCCTATTTCAACTGTAGGCACTCGAACAAAAGTCCATTTCCTCCATTTTGTGGTACGCCAGACCCTTCCCGATGAACATGACCCCGTTTTGACCATACACGGTCGAACAGAAGGCCGTTTCCTCCATTCTGTGGTACGCCAGACCTCGTTTCGGCTGTTCCGTCCATGCCGGTTGGCTCTCGATGAACACGCGATGCTGTTTATTCCATTCCGACCCAGCCGGTTGGCTACTGATGAACATGATGGCATCACTGTGACGCCCTCGATTCAATCATACACTAATCATACACACAAATGTGTACGATCAAGATCAAGGATTCATGGGAAGATATCACAACACAACTCTAGACACAAATTAAAAGAATACAAGCTTTATATTACAAGCCAGGGGCCTCGAGGGCTCGAATACATAAGCTCGAATACACAAGAGTCAGCGGAAGCAACCGTATCTGAGTACAGACATAGGTTAGACAAGTTTGCCTTAAGAAGGCTAGCACAAAAGCAACATTGATCGAAAAGGCAAGGCCTCCTGCCTGGGAGCCTCCTAACTACTCCTGGTCGTCGGCGGTCTTCACGTAGTAGTAGGCACCCTCGGGGTAGCAGTAGTCGTCTATGGTGTCGTCTGGCTCCTGGACTCCACCATCTGGTTGCATCAACCGGAAAGAAGAAGGGGGGAAAAGGAGGAGCAAAGCAACCGTGAGTACTCATCCAAAGTACTCACAAGCAAGGATCTACACTACATATGCAACATTATGAAAGGAAGGCTGTATATGTGGACTGGGCTGCAGAAATGCCAGAATAGAGAGAAGGCTTAGTCCTATCGAAGACTAGCATCTTCTGGAAACCACCATCTTGCAGCAAGCAGGAGGGAGTAGAGTAGCATAACATAAAGTAGTAGTAGTGTTATCAACCTCGGCCGGAGATCCTTTCTCGACTCCCTGCGAGAAAGAAATCCCAGAGCCATACTATCCAGTTATCATCACAATCCAATTCTCATCACCATCCAGTTCTCATCACAAGTAACCAGTTCTAGTTGTATCGATCGGGATACAACTCCAAGTGTCCGTTACCGTAGGAAAGGCTATCGATAGATGTTTTCTTCCCTGCAGGGGTGCACCAACTTACCCACCACGCTCGATTAACTCTGGCCGGACACACTTTCCTGGGTCATGCCCGGCCTCGGCCAAACAATACGCCGCAACCCGACCTAGGCTTAATAGAGAGGTCAGCACGCCGGACTAAACCTATGCCCCCAGGGGTCATGGGCCATCTCCCTGGGAACTCCTGCACGTTGCGTGGGCGGCCGGTGAGCAGACCTAGCTACCTCCTTAAAAAAGGTAGGAGCTTACCAGTCCAACCCGGCGCGCGCCGCTTAGTCGCTGACATCTAATAAGCTTCGGCTGATGCATACGACGCAGAACACCCATACTATGCCCACGTGATGGTTAGTGCTATCAGGCCAGAGGCCCCTCGGATCAAATATCCAAATCGTAGTGGATTAGGAACGCGCGGTAACAAACAGAGACTCACGAAAGATGTGACCCCGTTGCCCCGTCTCGAGGACTTGCGGCAAGGGCTAAGAATGCCCGGCCACGCCTCGTAATTATCTCACGGGCACCTTCCAGGTCAACCCGACTCCACATCACTCACAATTATGCTCGCGCAGGTACCCCTCATGGTCGACCCGTCTTTAGTAACATGGTTCAGTGTCAAGTCATAGTAACCATAGTAACCGCGTGTCCAAACATCAAGGGGAAAACCCGAGGAATCACCCATGGTGAATTCTAGTCGATGTAATCATCAAGGTGAACGTAAGAGGAATCACCCCCGAGGTTCACACTTGAGGGGTTGCACGACAGAGTCGTATCGGAAGTGGTTAAGGCGGAATCACCCTCGATGACCACGACCGGATAACTACACTACAGGGTTAACATCAGAAGTGCTGTAGAGGTCTCACCCTCGACACTCGATAGTAACCCAGCAGTGTCGAGCAACTAAGGGGAAGTGATGTGCGGTGCTGGGGCCTGGTCTTCGATCCTGTTGATCGGGTCTTCAGTGATGAAGCAGGGGCAACAAGAACAAGGTGGGGTTCACTGATGGATCACTAACCAACCTATACTAAGCAGTTTAGGATAAGCAGGTATGGTACAATAGCAGATACAAAAGCAGGCTATGCATCAGAATAGGAGCAATCAATAACAATAGCAAAATCTAATGCAAGCATGAGAGAATGCAATGGGCAATATCAGGATGATCAAAGGGGGGGCTTGCCTGGTTGCTCTGGCAAGGAGGGGTCGTCATCGATGTAGTCGATCATAGGGGCAGCATCAGTCTCGGGGTCTACCGGAGAGAAAAGGGGGAAGAAACAATAAATACAGAGCAAACAATGCATCACAAGGCATAACGTGGTAATATGCTGTGCCGGGTGTGACCTAACGTATGGCTACACGATAAAGTGAAGGGGGAATTCAACCGGGAATGTTTTCCCGGTTCCGGACCTGTGTCAGACAGATGACCAGAGGGGTAATGTTCCATGTTCAGCATGCTAGGGGCATGTGACAGATGAACGGACCGTGTAATCGGATTCGTTGGATTTTTCTGAGCAACTTTCATATAGAAAACATTTTCATCGGAGTTACGATTTAATTACTATGATTTTTGCAAGTTTAAAACATATTCTAGAATTAAATAAATTATCAGAAAAGGAAAATATGACGTCAACAGAGTGTCAGCATGACATCAGCAGGTCAACAGACCCGCTGACTAGTCAAACTGACTAGTGGGTCCCACCTGTCATGGACAGTGGACTAACAGTGGGTTATTTTAATTAAACGTGGTTCATTAGCAGCCGAGCCCCACATGTTAGTGACTCACTAATTTAGTTAATTACTTTTAATTAGGAAAAAACTTTAATTAGGTTAATTATGCGGTGGGGCCTGTGTGTCAGTGGCACTGAGTGCCCAGTCAGCATAGTTGACCACGGTCAACGTGGTCAACTGAGTCCAGGGGGCCCATGGGCAACGACCCAAAGGCGGGCCCCGCCGGTGCCAGGTCAGCGCTGGTGCCGGAGCAACGCCGGCGAGGCCATCCGCGGCGGCGGAACGCCGGAGATGGCAGGAATCGCGCTACGGCGCATCATTTGAGCCGTGGTCGGGCGCGTTCGAATGGCGAGGCTGGGCCGCATCCAACCGTGATGGTGGCGTGGGCCGTAACGGTCGGAATCTTCACCGGCGGCGAGTGGAGGCGGTGGTGGCGTTCGGGAGGTGGTCGGGTTTCGCGACAGGGCGCCGTTTCCAGCGCAGTCGGGCTCGTTCGAACGAGAAGACGACGGCGACGCGATCTGGGGGGGTGGCAGAGGTTGAGGTGGTCGGGAACGTGGATGGCGGGCGGCGAGGCGGACGCCGGACTTTGGCCGTCGTCGGGATCGGGGTTGGGAGGCGTTTGTGGGCAACCCAAGCGTCCGGACGAAGCCTACGCGGTGCGGTGAGCGTGATGGACCCTGGCCCGTGACCATTTGGTCACCACAGACTGGCCGGCGACGAGCTCCGCGGCGCTACGTTTGGGTGCGCGTGGGGGGAAGCAGCTAGGGAGCGCGCCAGAGTCAGCAAGGAGAGGGAGAAGGGAGAGGAGCTCACCGGGGAGGCACAAGGTGGCCCGGTGTAAGCTCAGTAGCAGCAGAGCAGCCGGAGACGGAGAGGATCGCCGGCGATCGTCAAGGAAGGGGGCGGCTCGATCCGCGGCCTGTGATGCTCCCCGATTTGTGTTCATGGACGGGGACGAGGTAGTCAACGACGGCGGAGCTGCTGGACAGGTCGGCGAGGCACGGCGAGGTCGGTAGCCGTGAGGACAGGCGAGGCATGGCGGCGACCGCGTAGGCCTCCTCTCCAAAACGAAGGAGAGGGAGAGAGAGAAGGGAAAATGGGGGAGTGGATGAGATGGGGAGGGGAACCCGAGGGGGCACTGCGTCAGCGTCCTTATCCCCTCGTCGGCGTGGCCGGCGAAGTGGTCGGGCGGGAGCACGTCCCTATTGCGGTCTGAGACCGAGGAACAGGAAGGAGGGAGAGGGGCAACCAGTGCGGGGGGATTGGGCTGGATGGGTGGGAGTGGGCCGAGGCCCAGGGGGATGGGCCGAAGCCTAAGGGGAGGCCAGGGGCTCTCCCACCCCTTCTTCCTTCCTTTTCTTTTTTTGTTTTTCTTTTCCAGTAGCTTTTGCCTTTCCTTTTAGCCACTAATGACTTTGCAAAATTATGCCACTGGCTAAAACAATTCCAAAGAATTATTGTGCAATGCCACAAAATGAATTGTGAGGCTTTTGAAATAGTTTGCAACCTTCGTAATTTAAAAAGGCATTTAAACTATAGTTTTAGCCATTGTTTTAAAGTGGTTTGGGGCACTTGGACATTTGCAAAAATGTTGGTTCACTACCAATATTAGTTATGGATTATTTGGCACATGAAGAACATTTTGGTTTCCATGTTTGAGAAATTTTGAATTTCACTCATAATTTGAATTTGAATTTGACTTAGATTTTTCATCAAGTGATAACTAGCTCAGTAAGCATGGTGACCTGGCACCATTAACACGGGATTACTGTAGCATGACACTGGGGGTGTTACAAATCTCCTCCACTACAAGAAATCTCGTCCCGAGATTTAAGTGGTGAAGTAAAGAGTAACTTCGGGAGAACTGACCCTTATAGGGTTAATTATCTGGTGAACAATTCAGGGAATGAGGCAGAAGTATCTCTCAAGTTGAAGCTTAATTAACATCGAGAGCAAATTATAAATGTACAATGGGAAGTTTCAAGCGAATGGACGAACAATTGACCTGAACAGAGTGTGAGGAAGGGGGGGGGGGTTCTGAGCATCGGGAATAGATCATCTCTCGGAGGGTGGCTCGTGACAACACACAAAGCCAAGAGCAAATGATACTTCAGAAAAAGGGTATACATGAGAGTCAGGTTCCGATCCCGTGGAACTTTGGGTTATGGGCTCACCATGTGGGTTAACAGTAGAAAGGGGGGTCGATAGCAAGGCATGTCAGATGAAAGACTGTCAATTATGTTGTCAACAACGTTGGTACCAAGGGCGAGGGACATAGAGAACTATTTTCCTGCTCGTTTGAATAAGGCGGACCAATAGGCGAGGTTCTCATCCATCGGTGGTTACCGTAATGTCAACAACAATAATAACAAGGTCTTACTGACAAATTGTAGGCCGAGGTGTTTTCATAAGCAGGGAACTATTACTGCTTAGATCATATAGATCACAAGAAAGGTTAAACAAAACAATGGAAAGGAAAATGTGGTTATTAGATTAATCAGAACATTGGAAAGGAAAATGTGTTTACACAAGAATTGGGAGTATATCCTTCCCAAAGAAACGCGGAGCATGATATACATGATAGGGCAGCAAGTTCAAAAGTATTTAGATAAAGGGGGCGAGGGAAGAATCATGATATTACCCATACAACTATGTTTGGATAATTGATCAAGGTACATGTAGCGTTGCGTTTCCACTGTTCTCAATGATATTCGGAATACCATAGTCATGCTCCGAGGTAGCGATAACACGGTGTTTCAAGTAAGGGTTGGATCGAAGGATCACAAGAGATACAAAGGAACACTTCCAAGATTATCTCAGAACGTAAGGATTAACCAAACACAACCGGGTCTGTGTTGGTAGAAAGTCAAGGATGACATCGATGATATCACAAATTATCGAGGGGCAGGGATGGTATTTCTCTCATGATTTCGATTGATATCCTGGAAGAGCTTAGAATATTGGAAATCGCTTAATTTATGATGGAGCCAAGAGTTTTTTTAACCACGGATATGACACAAACTCGGAATCAAGCTTGTGTGCGAGGTGAAATGATAAGATTGGGAAGATCGACATAAGCTTAGCTCATCGTCGGAATTTGCGCTCCGGGAAGAAGAACCAGGTAGCACAATTAAAATTTGGCATGATAATGATATAGTCGGCCAGGCTAGGAATGACTTGAAGGATTATTAAACTCATAAGAAATTACTTAGAGTTATTGAATCAGAGTGCGGAATCGATTCACTTATCAGTGTTCTCAGTTGACAAACAAACCAGAACTCTTGAAGTGACAAAGACAGGGTAAGGTAATACTCCATCAAAAGTTCATAAGATGTAGTGCAATGGCGTGATATCCTGGAGATAACATGAGGCAATACTTGAAGGTAGATCAAATTAGAGGTTGGACAAGTGAAATGACTTGCAGTAGACAAGTATTTTAACTTGTCCGGGAGATGGAATTAAAGAGAAACTATGGTCGGAACCACGGTTATGAATGATCAAACCACCGATACAAGATGGACTTATAACAAGGAGTAATTATTTTTACGAGCAGCTTCCATGATAAGTTCTACATTGGGTCCATGGGCATGAACACAAAGGTTCAAGGTCGACTCCCACTTCTTCAATGCATAATCTTTCATTCACTCCTCATTTTCGAAGAATTTGTAGCGCGAAAGATTTATCTGGTGAAGCACCAGAAGAGTATGACTCACACCTCTTCCGAGTTCACACAGATTTAGGAAAGGTATAGGTTCAACCCGTAGGGGTATCTTAGGAACATATACCACTAACTTCCAGAGCATATAACATCAGCTCAATGACAAAGCATGGTTGACAATAAGCATAGGATACAATTTACTAAAGGCAATATGTATCAGGGGAAGAGCGCACAAGATTTTGAATATGAAGGACATTGCCGGATAATAATCCAACAAAGGATTCAGCGGTCTCAATGTATCTGATGTGAGTATCAGTCCTCAATCAGAAGAGGGAAAGAATGTGAAGGCATTAGTTTAGAGAAACAGCTGGATAATTCGACGTTCAAGTTGAAGGGAACTAGGTGGACAATCAATTACAACATGATTGGCCGAGATCCAACTCATGTCTAGAATGACGTATGAGCAGGAAGGTCATATTTCAGGGTTCGACTGATGATTGGGAGCAATCGTAACATAATGAATCAATAGGCTCAGGATGATAATGACAAAGGATGTTAATGAATATTGCTGGACATATGGATTTAACCATAATGCAGGCAGGCAAGACTTTCGGGAGCACTAGGCTGCAGAGGATCTTCAGGAGATCGAATTGCATTCGAAGAATTTTGTGAGACATATGATCAACTGGGGATGAACAAATCCCTGATAAGTGTGTGGAATTATTCGTAGGGGTATTCATGCGGCAAAGAACTTCAAGGCAGTTGCGAAAGGGGTTCTCGAAACATCAGAGTGTAATTCGAGGCATCTTGTAATAACAAGAGCAACCTGAAAATGATGTATGAACGACAGGTGTATGTAGCTATACATAGGGGTTGACGGTAGAAGTGAATTGCAAAAGTGATGAGCACATGTTCTCGGGAGAACATTGTAGAGTATCTTCGAAGTCTTCTGGCAAGGCAAGCGATCATCGATAATGTCGGGGCTCTCCAGGAGGAAGTGGGTACGAGAGCCTAATGTCAGAGTTAGTAAATTGTTTAACCCGAATAGATGAGAGATCAGAGTCCTAGAGTATAGAGAAGGAATAAAAGATCCTAATAACACCCAATGGCGACGTGGGCCCGTAAGACACACAGCCAATGTTAGTAAAAGTTTTTTAGTGACTAGACTCAACTTCGACCAAGGAGTTGGAAAGGGGGCTACCTACAGGCAGTCGGCTCTGATACCAACTTGTGACGCCCTCGATTCAATCATACACTAATCATACACGCAAATGTGTACGATCAAGATCAAGGACTCACGGGAAGATATCATAACACAACTCTAGACACAAATTAAAAAAATACAAGCTTTATATTACAAGACAAGAGCCTCGAGGGCTCGAATACATAAGCTCGAATACACAAGAGTCAACGGAAGCAACAGTATCTGAGTACATACATAGGTTAGACAAGTTTGCCTTAAGAAGGCTAGCACAAAAGCAACATTGATCGAAAAGGCAAGGCCTCCTGCCTGGGAGCCTCCTAACTACTCCTGGTCGTCGGCGGTCTTCACGTAGTAGTAGGCACCCTCGGGGTAGCAGTAGTCGTCTATGGTGTCGTCTGGCTCCTGGACTCCACCATCTGGTTGCATCAACCGGAAAGAAGAAGGGGGGAAAAGGAGGAGCAAAGCAACCGTGAGTACTCATCCAAAGTACTCACAAGCAAGGATCTACACTACATATGCAACATTATGAAAGGAAGGCTGTATATGTGGACTGGGCTGCAGAAATGCCAGAATAGAGAGAAGGCCTAGTCCTATCGAAGACTAGCATCTTCTGGAAACCACCATCTTGCAGCAAGCAGGAGGGAGTAGAGTAGCATAACGTAAAGTAGTAGTAGTGTTATCAACCTCGGCCGGAGATCCTTTCTCGACTCCCTGTGAGAAAGAAATCCCAGAGCCATACTATCCAGTTATCATCACAATCCAATTCTCATCACCATCCAGTTCTCATCACAAGTATCCAGTTCTAGTTGTATCGATCGGGACACAACTCCAAGTGTCCGTTACCGTAGGAAAGGCTATCGATAGATGTTTTCTTCCCTGCAGGGGTGCACCAACTTACCCACCACGCTCGATTAACTCCAGCCGGACACACTTTCCTGGGTCATGCCCTGCCTTGGCCAAACAATACGCCGCAACCCGACCTAGGCTTAATAAAGAGGTCAGCACGCCGGACTAAACCTATGCCCCCAGGGGTCATGGGCCATCTCCCCGGGAACTCCTGCACGTTGCGTGGGCGCCCGGTGAGCAGACCTAGCTACCTCCTTAAAAAAGGTAGGAGCTTACCAGTCCAACCCGGCGCGCACCGCTTAGTCGCTAATGTCTAATAAGCTTCGGATAATGCATATGACGCAGAACGCCCATACTATGCCCACGTGATGGTTAGTGCTATCAGGCCAGAGGCCCCTCGGATCAAATATCCAAATCATAGTGGATTAGGAACGCACGGTAACAAACAGAGACTCACGAAAGGTGTGACCCCATTGCCCCGTCTCGAGGACTTGCGGCAAGGGCTAAGAAAGCCCGGCCACGCCTCGTAATTATCTCACGAGCACCTTCCAGGTCAACTCGACTCCACATCACTCGTAATTATGCTCGTGCGGGTACCCCTCATGGTCGACCCGTCTTTAGTAACATGGTTCAGTGTCAAGTCATAGTAACCATAGTAACCGTGTGTCCAAACATCAAGGGGAAAACCCGAGGAATCACCCACAGTGAATTCCAGTCGATGTAATCATCAAGGTGAACGTAAGAGGAATCACCCCCGAGGTTGACACTTGAGGGGTTGCACGACAGAGTCATATCGGAAGTGGTTAAGGAGGAATCACCCTCGGTGACCACGACCGGATAACTACATTACAGGGTTAACATCAGAAGTGCTGTAGAGGTCTCACCCTCGACACTCGATAGTAACTCAGCAGTGTCGAGCAACTAAGGGGAAAGTGATGTGCGTTGCCGGGGCCTGGTCTTCGATACCGTTGATCGGGTCTTCGGTGATGAAGCAGGGGCAACAAGAACAAGGTGGGGGTCACTGATGGATCACTAACCAACCTATACTAAGCAGTTTAGGATAAGCAGGTAAGGTACAACAGCAGATACAAAAGCAGGCTATGCATCAGAATAGGAGAAATCAATAACAATAGCAAAATCTAATGCAAGCATGAGAGAATGCAATGGGCGATATCAGGATGATCAAAGCGGGGGCTTGCCTGGTTGCTCTGGCAAGGAGGGGTCGTCGTCGACGTAGTCGATCACAGGGGCAGAATTAGTCTCGGGGTCTACCGGAGAGAAGAGGGGGAAGAAACAGTAAAAACAGAGCAAACAATGCATCACAAGGCATAATGTGGCAATATGCTGTGCCGGGTGTGACCTAACGTATGGCTACACGATAAAGTGAAGGGGGAATTCAACTGGGAATGTTTTCCCGGTTCCGGACCTGTGTCAGACAGATGACCAGAGGGGGAATGTTCCATGTTCAGCATGCTAGGGGCATGTGACAGATGAACGGACCGCGTAATCGGATTCATTGGATTTTTCTGAGCAACTTTCATATAGAAAACATTTTCATCGGAGTTACGGTTTAATTACTATGATTTTTGCAAGTTTAAAACATATTCTAGTATTAGATAAATTATCAGAAAAGGAAAATATGACGTCAGCAGAGTGTCAGCATGACATCAGTAGGTCAACAGATCCGCTAACTAGTCAAACTGACCAGTGGGTCCCATCTGTCATGGACAGTGGACTAACAGTGGGTTATTTTAATTAAACGTGGTTCATTAGCAGCTGGGCCCCACATTTTAGTGACTCACTAATTTAGTTAATTACTTTTAATTAGAAAAAAACTTTAATTAGGTTAATTATGCGGTGGGGCCCGTGTGTCAGTGGCACTGAGTGCCCAGTCAGCATAGTTGACCACGGTCAACGTGGTCAACTGAGTCCAGGGGGCCCACGGGCAGTGACCCAGAGGCGGGCCCCACCGATGCCAGGTCAGCGCCGGCGCCGGAGCAACGCCGGCGTGGCCATCCGCGGCGACCCAACGCTGGAGACGGCAGGAATCGCGCTACGTCGCATCATTTGAGCCGTGGTCGGGTGCGTTTGAATGGTGAGTCTGGGCCGCATCCAACCGTGATGGTGGCGCGGGCCGTAACGGCTGGAATCTTCGCCGACGGTGAGTGGAGGCGGTGGTGGCGTTCAGGAGGTGGTCGGGTTTCGTGCACAGGGCGCCATTTCCAGCACGGTCGGGCTTGTTCGAATGAGAAGACGATGGCGAGGCGATCTGGGGGGTGGCAGAGGTTGAGGTGGTCGGGAACGTGGATGGCAAGCGGCGAGGCGGACGCCAGACTTCGGCCGTCGTCGGGATCGGGGTTGGGAGGCGTTTGCGGGCAACCCAAGCGGCCGGACGAAGCCTACGCGGTGCGGTGAGCGCGATGGACCCTGGCCCGTGACCATTTGGTCACTGGAGACTGGCCGACGACGAGCTCCGTGGCGCTACGTTCGGGTGCGCGTGAGGGGAAGCAGCTAGGGGGCGCGCCAGAGTCAGCAAGGAGAGGGAGAAAGAAGAGGAGCTCACCGGGGAGGCACAAGGTGGCCCGGTGTAAGCTTCGTAGCAGCAGAGCCACCGGAAATGGAGAGGATCGCTGGCTATCGTCGAGGAAGGGGGCGGCTCGATCCGCGGCCTGTGGTGCTCCCCGGTTTGTGTTCGTGGACGGGGACGAGGTAGTCGACAACGGCGGAGCTGCTGGACAGGTCGGTGAGGCATGGCGAGGTCGGTAGCCGTGAGGACAGGCGAGGCATGGTGGCGACCGCGTCGGCCTCCTCTCCAAAACGAAGGAGAGGGAGAGAGAGAAGGGAAAAGGGGGGAGTGGATGAGATGGGGAGGGGAACCCGAGGGGGCGCTGCGTCGGCATCCTTATCCCCTCGTCGGCGTGGCCGGCGAGGTGGTCGGGTGGGAGCACGTCCCTGTTGCGGTCTGAGACCTAGG
>NC_041391.1:331847871-331861173 GCF_002162155.2 Triticum dicoccoides | reverse complement strand
GCCCAGGGGGATGGGCCGAAGCCTAAGGGGAGGCCAGGGGCTCTCCCACCCCTTCTTCCTTCCTTTTCTTTTTTTTGTTTTTCTTTTCCAGTAGCTTTTGCCTTTTCTTTTAGCCACTAATGACTTTGCAAAATTATGCCACTGGCTAAAACAATTCCAAAGAATTATTGTGCAATGCCACAAAATGAATTGTGAGGCTTTTGAAATAGTTTGCAACCTTCATAATTTAAAAAGGCATTTAAACTATAGTTTTAGCCACTGTTTTGAAGTGGTTTGGGGCACTTGGACATTTGCAAAAATGTTGGTTCACTACCAATATTAGTTATGGATTATTTGGCACATGAAGAACATTTTAGTTTTCATGTTTGAGAAATTTTGAATTTCACTCATAATTTGAATTTGAATTTGACTTAGATTTTTCATCAAGTGATAACTAGCTCAGTAAGCATGGTGACCTGGCACCATTAATAGGGGATTACTGTAGCATGACACTGGGGGTGTTACAATCGCTGTATGCATTAGAGACCCCGCCCGTATGTACGTACGTAGCCATATTTACTATCTTGAAGCATGGCTGTACAAACGTGTACATGATATAGACGGGACTGCGTGACATGCTATGTCGGCGCTTCTACTTCAGCACGTGCCGCTTCATACTCGGCCACGATACATTGCTGCAGAGAGACAGATCAATCACTATGTACGTACACGTTCACGACCAGACAGATAACTCTACCTTCGCTTCAACCTGGTGGGTCCCAACTGTCAGGGGGTAAAAGGCACTTCCTTCCGTGTGAAAATAAAGCTGATGGGTCCCAGTTGTCATGGGCGAACATTTTTTTCACGAAATAAAGAGGCCCTTCCGGTTGGTCCGAGCTGTCAGGTGGAGGAATCATTATTTTGCACATAATAAGGAGGCACCTCCTTGCGTGCGGCTATTGACCAGCTGTCAGCCTCTCCACGTACGGTCCTCTTCTGATGGCTGTCGTTCCTTGACCGTTTTGACAATGTCGTACCGTCCGAGAGCACCAAGGTGGTGGACGACGGTGCAACCTCAGAAGGGAACAACCTGGAGCCAGGGAACATGAAGAGGGTAGTACGAGAGTTGACTGTTTCAGCTGCGGTGTGAGGCTGCCGTTGCCGTAGAATAACAGGGGGTGTGGGTGAGTAGAGGGATGGCATGGCCAGCGGTGGAAGTAGTAGGGGCAGTGAGGCCTGCGTGGTAGCACAAACGACCACGGGAGGCAGGAGCACACGGTTGTTTGGACGGCCGGAGCAAAAAATCAGAGGTTGAAGAAGGAGGACAACCGTTGGATGTTAACAATCCAACTGTCACTGGTGATAGAATCGTTTGTTGACTAAGTTGACAAAGCCCTGCGTATGCGTCAACTTAGTAGGGCCACAATTCAGCCTCCAAATCTGGTGGGCCCAAGCTGTCATGGGGAGCACTCATTATTTTTTGATTAATAAGGAGGCACTTCCTTCTGTGCCAAGATATAGATGGTGGGTCCCAGCTGTCATGAGGAGGATTCATTCTTTTTGGCGTAATAAGGCAATACTTGCTTGCTTGTGGCCATGGACCATGTGGGTCCCACCTGTCATCCTCTCCATGTACATCCCTCTTCCAATGATGTCGTTTGTTGACAACGTTGATCACGGCGTGCCGAGAACACCAACACGATGGACGACGTCGAGACCTAGGAAGGGAATGACCTGGAGGCGGCAAAGCCACACCATTGGAGCATTGTGGGTGAGTAGAGGGATGGCCTGGCCAGCGGTTGGGTAGTAGGGGGTGGTGAGGCCTGCGCGGCAACATAGTCAGCCACAACAGGCGGGAGTAGGCGGTCCCGCCGGCGCTGGATTTGGCGGCTGGAGCAAGAAGATCAGAGATTGAATAAGCATGACGGCTGTTGGATTGACATCCAACGGTCACGTCTGCTAGAATCGTTTGTTAATGTATAGAATAAGTAAAACAAATCTTGCATACACGTCAACTGAATAAGCCCACAAGTCAGATCCCTATTTTTTTTAATAATTTACAGCTCATTGCAACTTCTTATGCAATTTATTGCAGTCCATTTTTTGTTGGCCAAGGCCAGGGTTAAAAATTTAAACTAAATTTCGCATATTTCAGTGGGGTCCAAACTATTCTTAGTACCGAAACACCGAGCCAGAAATATTTAAATCAGGTTAAAGCCTAGTGAAATTGGAATTTGAAAATGTGAAAAAATTCTGAAATTTGAAAGTAATTGCCAATTTGTCATGTGTTTTTTTATATTTACAACCCATTTCATATTAGTTTTAAGATTTCAGCCGTCTTGAAAGAGTTGCAGCCCAGCAGGGCGGAGAAAAATAAGTAGGCCTGGATTGGGTATTTTTTAGAAAAAATAAACCGGACTAGCCATTTTCACAAAGAAAAAATAGCTGGGCTGGTCATGTGGTAAACGTAAAATAGAAGCATGGGCTAGACGGGCCACAGCCTAGTTAAAACCATGCTCCGTCTCAACAATAACAACAAAAATACTGCTCGAGCAGCTACGTCCTAGGTGTCAGCCCATATTGGGTATTCTTTAGAAAAATAAGCAGGGCTCGAGCAGCTGGAGGAAGACGAGACCGAAGAAACACGACACACTGTAAAAGCAGCAGGAGTACTTAACAACCTTGATTGAAACCAGCAGGAGCACTTAACAACCATAGCTGAAAGTAGTATGAGTACTTATACAGGTTCAACCATACAAAGCACACCTCGAAAAGTGCTATTTTGCCTACAGTTAACCAAGGGAGAGGGAACCATAGCTCTCGCTTTGCATACCATGTTCAATCTGAACTGTTTGCAATGAATAGATGCACAAATCCTGCACGACAACTTTTCCCTTGGCTTACTGGGAAGCTCTTAGTTTGCATACGGGTGTTCTATCTAAAACGTTTTCGATGAGTGTTTTAAATTGAAAAATCATTGATGTTTTGTTTTAAAAAATCATTTCATAAGTTTGTACATTTAGAGAGAAAAACGCAAGTTCGTTCAAACCGTAGGTTTCATTCAGTCACACTGTGACTTATATAATCATTTGATCGAGATACAATATTAACCAAACAAGTTTGAAACAAGAAATTGGACCCACTCACGGCATGGCAAGCCTGTCTCATTTGGTCCGTCGGTCAAAGCGCTTCCTCTTCTTGGCATAACAATAGAGTACAGTAATTTTTTTAGAATGCTCTTGGCATGTCATTAACATGTGGGAGCGAGTGTGAGTTAACCTACCTCAATAGACGGCAAAATCGCCAGCCCGTCTCACTTTGAGAGAGACGAGGAGCGAGAAGCTATACGGGGTGGTGGATTACTAGAGCTAGCGGTCGCACGGAGGCCAAGAAATATGGTGATAGCATGGGGTGGGCCTTGTATGATGTAACTACACTGGGCTGTCGTGTTTCGGACTCTTCCGGTCTACTAGGATGTGGAGAAGATTGGGTTGATTTTATATCCAGACGCTCCACCGCGAGGTTCCTTGCTCCTTCTCGGTCATCGGAAAGCATTCTTCTTTGTTTTGCCGACACATGGGACATCCATCATCGAGGTCCACGTGCCATGCAAGCAAATGGAGTTAATTAGTAGGACATACTCACCAACGGTCACGAACATAGGTGGAGTACGTGCATGAATCACCCAAAAAAAGGAATACAAGTACGAAGAGAAGAGGCGCAGGCATCGACGCAGGTAGTCTTTGCTTCTTTCCTAATACTCATGCGTGGGTACACGATGAGCTCATTTCTGTATGAAGAGGCAATTAACATGACAATATGGCGAGTGTAGTAGTTGTTCATGGGAACCACACGTGAACGAATCAAAGTTCGACCATGACGGGGTGGCGCATTATTTATAAATTAAGTTATTCTATTTGATGGCACGTACGCAACATTATTTTCTCAATGGAACATGAATCATGCACAAACTAAATAACGGAGCATGGGACGGGATGGTAGCTTTGCTTACTACGACCTCTCCCTTGCTCACGCGTGCGCGGTAGCTCGCAAGAGAAGGAAAAGATTTTGCTTTATGATTGTGCGCTTATACAGGCGGTGGCGGTGGATGTGCAGCCGTTCATTCGGTGTTAGATTGCCAAAAGTATATATACTGTAGTACCATCATCATTGTTCGACTTCCGAAAGAGGCGAACAACCAAGCGCAAGGTCACCTACTCACAATATAACCAGTCGTCTTTGCATGAATTTGTTTACGTGCAATATGAGTGGATTGCTCTAGTGGTTATCACAAGTGAGCCAATTGATTCGCACCCTTCCGCGCTCCATTTTGTCTTGCGTTACTTCCTCCGTCCAGCATGCTCACAAGTGGGCCCCATGCTCATGTATGCCAACATGGTAGTCAATTATTTTGTCAGAGTCAGCTATCACACCCTTTCGGTGCCACATCAACGAAACCAGTAGAAACAAGTCTAGACTTGTTCGGTTGAACCACCTGCCTGGGTGTTTGGAGAGGAATTGTCCGGCGCGAGGCGGTTCTATAGGTGGGTAGGCGGCAAAAAAGGGGAAAACGCGGGAACAAGCTAGACGAGGGAGGGAAGCTTCTACATTCGTGAGGGACGTGGCATTGGCCATAGGGCGGCAACAGGCGGTCATCTGGGTATGCCATAAAGGACGCAAAGAGGCATCCTATATAAGCAAGGACCAGCTTCCCTACCGATATCTCATCTAACAGAACTCCCAAGTTAACTGTGCTGAGGCTTGAGTAGTCATCAGATGGGTGACTTGATGGGAAGTGGCCTCGATGTCAAATTAACTGATGGGATGGGTCACTTTAAAATATTTAATTGTCTTAAATGTATATAGTGCTTCGTCCTATTAGTTGAATTAACCTCAAGGTACTTGTTTGGTAATTTTTGACATTTTTTGTCTTCTGAACACATGTTAATCGAAGGTTTATCGCATTACTTTTTGTTTTTGGAACAGATGTTAATTTGCTTGAAAGAAGGTATATCGCGTTACTTTATGACATGTTTCCAAAAAAAGTGATATGACTTCTGTCAACTTATAAGTCATGTCTGTCGAATTAACCTTTGTGTAATTGTTCTTAAATTAACCTATGGGCCTTGCAGGAGTGCTGCAATGTGTCAGCGTCAATTGCAAGATGAGCCAGCAAGCTAGCAGTGGAGTTGCCAACATGCTCAAAGTGCACGCAACATTGAGTAGAAAGAAACATGCCTTGGAAATTATTGCGTGCTTAGGGAGGCCCTTTACTCAGAAAGCAAGTATAATAAGGTACAACCAGCAGACTATAAGGACGAGGAGCGAGAAGCAATACGGGCTGTTGGATATACTATAACTAGGTATCGCACGGAGGCCGGAGAATATGGTGAATGCATGAGGTGAGCCATGTATGATGTGTTTCTAACTCTTTCAGTTACTAGTAAATTACACGTGCTTTGCACGTCAACTATCATACAGAAACATATACCTAATTAAAATACACATGCCAAACCTATATATGTTTTTTCCAATGATATAGAGACATTGTTACACCTTATTACACGTTTTATTATCATTTAATTGCAGTTACATTACAACCAACTTACGAAAAAATGGTAACCGGTTTTACATGTTTATAGTGGAATGCCATGTAGGATAAATGATGAGGTGGATGAGAGAGACCATAAGAAAACGCATGTCTTCTCCTGATTGATAGATAATCTCTTAGCAACGATATGTCTCACCAAATATTTAGAAATATCACGTTATCAAAGATAAGACTAAAAATAACCCACTACAATATATTTTGATGTCTCCTCTAGATTATGTGAAAGGCTTAAGATAAAGTTGTCTTATCAAGCACTGTGCATGCTCTAAATAGTAATAAATTAACATTTGGGTAGTCGATAATAACATGTGAGATTATGAATATATCATTTTGCAAATATATCAAAACAAAATGTTCTTTTTCTTTTGCCGGTAAAAAAGAAAGTTCAATGTAACTGATTAGCTCTGTGCTGGTTTTGACTACTTTAATTTAAAAATGAACGACGTGTTTTCTTTGGTAACACAAAATTAGTAACAAAATGGAGATTGGACACCATGTCCTGCCACATACGTAAGTGCAGCAAGAAAGATTTATTCACATACAGGGCAGGCTTGTACTTCTTAGAGACAAGTAAAGAAAACAAATGGGGAAGCTGACTACGACAGCATGTGAAGTTGTCACCCGCAAAAAAAACAAGTGAAGTTGTGAACCCACATGTTGCATGAGCATGTACCCTGCCAGTCTCCATAGCTTCGCATGAATGTTTGGGATGGTTCACCAGATAGCGCGGTAGTTTCTGCGGTGCAGCAGGATGTGCAAGGTTGCAACAATCTGAGCGCTAAAGAGTTGATCCAATGGCTGGTTTTGTTTGGATTTGCCAACTATTGACCGTGGGATAGAGTGAATCAATCACTTACATTCAAAGTTATTCTCACACAATAGAATGGTTTAGAAATGTGGAGAGATTTGGTTGATTTTATATCTCTGAATAATATAAATTATTGTGAGTGCAGACGCTCCACCGCAAGGTTCCTTGCTCCTTCTCGGTCATCGGGAATCTATGTTCTTCCACACTTTTTTACTTGAGCTCTGTTCATCCGTTTGCCAACACGTGGGACATCTAGCATCAAGGTGCACATGTTATGCAAGAAAATGGAGATAAGCAGTGCGTAAGTGAGTCGTGAACTTCGATGGCACGTGAATCATGCACGTACTCAACGACGGAGTGCGGGATGGTAGCCATGGAAATGGTCGACCCTTTTTGGAGAGAGTACTAAATAACTTTGACGTGTCCCGTCAACTCGCAGAACAACAAGAAGCTTGCTTACTACACCCTCTCTGTCAGCCACGCACGCGTGGTGGCTCGCAGCACGAGGAGAAGCTTTTGCTTACAATCGTGGCCTTTCTACAAGCGGTGGACGTGCAGAAGTTCATTTGGTGTCAGCTTGCCAAAAGTATATATACTATAGTACCATCATCATTGCTTGACTTCTGAAAGAGGCGAAGAGACAAGCGCAAGGTCACCTACTCACCTTTAGTACAGTACTATAGCCAAAGTTGTGCCGCCTTTTTAGAGCATGGTTAATAATATAGGCGGATCTTGCAGCGGCACATCATTTAGAGCAAGTACTCCCTCCATTTCTTTTCTTTCATTCTAGGAACTTAAAACGTAGGAATAGGAAAAATAAAGGAACTGAGTGGCACGTCCACTTGAATCCCATAGCATTATCAAAGTGTTTGACACAGGGAAAACAAAGGAAGTGAAAATAAGTTGGAGTGGATGCTAGATTGCCAATTAACACATGATTTCATAGGAAAAATTCCAATAGCATTCTATCCTATGAATCAAATGACCAATGTAGGAATATTATGAGGGGAGTCTCTCCAACAGTGTCCCTTGGCTCACACCTAGCATCATGAGGGTCGAAGTTGGAGTCATTCATCTGGTACATGTGGCATCTCAGATCTAGACACAAGGTAACATAAACCATCAAGGTCCATTTTGAGGATAATGTTGTGCTCAAAGCCGGGCGCACACGGTCAAGGTCCATGGTCAAGGGGGTCAGGGCGGACACGACCTCTCACTGTGTCCGCCATTGAAGCGGCGCGCTGACCGAGGGCACCACCCACTGCACTCCTAGCTATACCCGCCTCCTCACCGCATTCAAACACCTACATTTAAACCCGCGTGGAACGCGAGAAACCCACTCTGGCCACACGTCCGTTCAGGAGCGGGACGTTGACCAAGATCCTCCTTTCCACCATTTTCTCCACTCTTTCGGCAGCATCCGACGAGCAGGAAGAGCAGTTCTCATGCATAAAAAGCCCTCTAAGTGGCCGGCAGTTACGAGCGAGGCAGCTCGCTGCTCCACCTACCTCGCCTAGCCCGGCGGAGCCATTTGCCGCCCTAAGCCACGCGTGGTTCTATAGCTGGCCGCTCCAATCCAGATCGAGGAAGAGTGTCGAGTTGCTCCCTGCCGGCTTGTTGAGGAGCATGGCGGCACGGGCATCACCGCAGCCCTCGACGCTGCAGCGTCGTACAGCGCCTCCAGCGCCTGCGACTGCGCCATCCACCATCGACGCGTGCGTAGCCGCACCATGTAGGCAGAGAAATAAGTCATCGCAAATGTTGAAGAGGTGACGCGGCTATGCGGATGTTGACGAGGTGATGCCAGCACATCCCCGCCCGCCACCATCATCAAGGAGAAGTAGAACACGGGAGGCCGCCGCTGATTGTATCCCATGAAGGCCACCACCGAGGCGACACCGGCGTAAACAGCCGGTGTCTTGCACGATTCTTCTTCATTCGGATGATGGAGGAGGACAAAGAGATCGGCCGGCGACCGTTTAGATTAGGTATATTAATTCTACCTTTAGTTCCGGACTAGCACAACTTATTTAGTGTAAATGTAATGAAATCCGTCATGTTTATATGAAATCCGACCGTGTTTGCACGAATTTGCGTCCATGTTCGCGCTCTCGGCCGAGCAGTCTCCGTCGCTTGAATGGGACGACGGACTCCGTCTCTGACAACACCGCAAAGTGCATCACCACTGTTATGATGGCCAGGACGCGGTGAAAGAATGACGTCCTTCATTCCGAAGGTGATGGCCATTACTGCGCGCTCGTCTAGACGGCTCGGTAGCTCATGAAGCAGCACCAACAACATGCATTGTGCGTCTAGTACTCCATTACAGTCATAGTTGCTGCATGCGCTACTCGGGTTGTAGTTGCAGGTGAGCATGGTGACGCCGCGTGGCCATCCATCAATAGTGGCTGGTATGAGGATGACATCACCATGTGCATCCTAATTGTATACTAAATATCATGATTGAGGAGTATAAACATGTTTACGTACAACCTGAGTGGATTGCTCCAGTGGTCATCACACGTGTAGTGTCATGAAAAGCTTCATTTATTAGGTTATAGAGTCATTTTGTTTTGGTATGTGTGATGTTACCCATAGAATGAGTAACTTGCTAAGTTTACTCAATTTACCTCTCTCCTCATTAACTAATTGCCACATAGGCGAATTTGCT
Organism: Triticum dicoccoides; assembly: GCF_002162155.2. Classification (NCBI taxonomy): domain Eukaryota; kingdom Viridiplantae; phylum Streptophyta; class Magnoliopsida; order Poales; family Poaceae; genus Triticum; species Triticum dicoccoides. The sequence goes on along the minus strand of NC_041391.1, from coordinate 331,852,104 downwards.
GAGTTGGACCCGATATTACTCTCTAAGTTACTCCCACTGTGGTTAGTCTTAGGCCGGTTCAACCTCCTCGCAAGTGGTTTGGATAGGAATGGAGGGGAATTTGGCTTGTACATGATATAATCCCCCACAATCCTTGTTAATCCCCGTTAAAACCCCTTGAACCGCACATGCCCTTAGGCCTTGTTCGGTTGCGTGTGAATTCGAGTGGATTGAAGGGGGTTTGAGGGGGATTTAAACCTCTTATAAGTCAAAATATGAACCAATCCCCTACAATCCTCCTAGGGAGAGGAAAACAATCCCTTAAGGTTAAAAATGACCGGGATTATAGAGGATAGGGTACAAACTTCAGGGATTTAAAGGTGAGGGTTTGTTTCCGACTAGGTCTACAACCTCAAGGTTTATAAATCGGACTTGACTCTCCCCTCACGCACACGCGTGGGTACACTCACGGTGGAGCGCATTTACACACGAAAAGGCAGGTAACGTGACAATTTGAGACATCTACTTATCCACTTAATGTGGGGTCTGGGACCAAATGCCAGCCATACCAAGTGCGACTTGAACGCAGTGGCTCGGTTATTGGTCGAGTTTCTTTTTTGCTGGTACGTTAAATGAAAAGAGGGCTCCACATGTATTCACAACGGAGAGAAAAACAATTACTACTCCACTTTGGGACATGTTGGTAGAGTTGCTTAATACGTCTCTGTCGTATCTACTTTTCCTAACGCTTTTCCTCTTATTTTGGACTCTAATTTGCATGGTTTGAATGAATGTAACCCGGACTGATGCTATTTTTAGTAGAACTACCATGGTTATGTTTTTGTACAGTTCTCAGAATGGAACGAAACTTTGCAAGGATTTTTTATACAATAAAAGAAAATACCTAGAGCCAAGAACCACCGGAGGGCGGGCACCTGGGTGGGCACAACCCACCAGGGCGCGCCACCCCCTCCAGGCGCGCCCTACTGGGTTGTCCCCACCTGGTGGCCCCGATGACCCTGAAACCGACGCTATAAAATCACATATTTCCAGAAAAAAAATTAGGGAGAAAGAATTATCGCGTTTCACGAGATGGAGCCGTCGCCGTCTCCTGGTCTTCATTGGGAGGCCAGATCTGGAGTCCCTTTGGGGCTCCGGAGAGGGGGTCTTCGATCTTTGTCATCACCAACACATCTCCATCGCCAATTCCATGATGCTCCCCACTGGGAGTGAGTAATTCCTTCGTAGGCTCGCTGGTCGGTGAGGAGTTGGATGAGATTCATCATGTAATCGAGTTAGTTTTGTTACAGCCTGATCCCTAGTATCAACTATGTTCTGAGATTGATGTTGCTATGACTTTGCCATGCTTAATGCTTGTCACTTTGGGCCCGGGTGCCATGATTTCAGATCTGAACCGTTTATGATATCACCATTATATCCATGTTCTAGATCCAATCTTGCAAGTTATACTCACCTACTATGTGTTATGATCCGGCAACCCCGGAGTGACAATAGTCGGGACCACTCCCGGTGATGACTGTAGTTTGAGGAGTTCATGTATTCGCCGTGTGTTAATGCTTTGTTCCGGTTATCTATTAAAAGGAGGCATTAATATCCCTTAGTTTCCAATAGGACCCCGCTGCCATGGGAGGGTAGGACAAAAGATGTCATGCAAGCTCTTTCCATAAGCATGTATGACTATTTACAGAATACATGACTACATTATATTTATGAACTGGAGCTAGTGCCGCATCGCCCTAGGTTATGACTGCCTCATGTTGAATATCATCCAACGAGCCATCGATCCAATGCCTACGAATTTACCTTATATTGTTCTTGCTAAGTTACTACTATTGCTACTACTATCGTTACTACTACAAAATCACTGCTATCACTGTTACTGTTACTATTGTTGCTACCACTATTATCAAAACTATCATATTACTATGCTACTAATCACTTTGCTACAGATAATTATTCTCCAGGTGTTGTTGAATTGACAACTCAGCTGCTAATACTTGCAAGTATTCTTTGGCTCCCCTTGCATCGAATCTATAAATTTGGGTTGAATACTGTACCCGCGAAAACTGTTGCGATCCCATATACTTGTGGGTTATCATTGCTCTCTTCTTCTCACTCTCTCACCCTCTCTAGATCTAAACAAGATGGTGGTGTCCACTCTATCTCTTCTCCCTGGTTATCACAGATCCGGCCGAATCCCTTCCGCTGGTGGTCGCCGGTGGCGAGGGAGGAAGCCAACGTGTGTCATCTTCTCTGACTTGACGTTGGTGTGGGAGGTCCTCCGCACCCTTGCTCCGCACCGTCGTGTTGGCAGATCCCACCGCCTACCTAGCCACATCCCGTCAGCCGGAGGTATAACTTGTTTTAGAACCGGTGTTGTTTTAAGGGCCCAACTCCCCATGTTGTTGCACCCTTTTTTCATCAAGTTATGATTTCTTCCCACGTTGGTGCATCCTGCATGTGGATATACTTATAGTATTACAAAGCTCCCCATGTAGCTAGCTCCGTCGACTTGTCAAACACTCAAACACCATCAAAACTTTTACTATTAGAGGAAAAAAGGTACTGCAGATACTAGCTAACAAACCGATCTCTTGGTTGGAAAGGGAAATAAAGATGCTGGCCTAACAGGTCTCTTGGTCGAAAAAGGATATAAAGTGGTGGGGGGTGGGTCGACAATGCAACCGAGAATGAGCACGTCTAGATTTCCTGTGGTCACATAGGAAAGGTCACTGGCGAGAATAAAAAAATTCACAAATCCATACATGTTGTGCATTGCCGCACTTGGCAACGCCTCTGCCTCACCACTATATGCCTCGGTGGATGTAAAACATGCTTGAGCCTCCCCTGTCTGTATGCCCTTACTGTTGTTATTAATCTAACATCACAGGTAAACTGAAACAATGCCACTGTTAATGTGATGTTGCTGTTAAGTAATGTTGTTGTCAATCTATTGCCATCAATATACTGAATCAATGCCACCACCATTTTATGAAATGCTTCTATCTTGCTTTATTTCTCATAAAGAGTGTTTTGGGCCGTTACACTAAAATCTGACACCGGTAACATAGCTGCATCTCTGTGGAACTGCACAAAATTTAATTGCACAATTGTTGACACGACGATGTGTTTCTCCTTTTCATTTCAGCCTTTGTTAGAACGATCTTTCCTGTTAACCAGGCACGTACATATTGATCAAGTGCTATTCTCAATTGTCATCACAAAGTAATAATGCAATTGTTATGCATATTAATGTAATCCCCCGTTAATCTAGTGCCAGTGTTGATTTGATGTGATGGCACTTCTTAGTTAATGGCACTTTTTCATACTGTCAGTGTAATGCCATTGATAACATATGAGATGCTGCTGTTAATCATATGACACTGCAAAAAAAATGACACTCCTTAAATAGCCATGTTACATATTTGTGCAAACAGGGTTGTCTATCTCCATATGGTGTCTATTAGTGCAAACAGAAGCACAAAGCTCAATTTTAGTGGAACCTGCTATCAGCTGACCTCACGGTGCTCCAGGTATTCCTACATTCGTAACTAGGTAGAATGACCAACGCAAGATGAAATAAGCTTATTCATACTTTGACTTGTTGATTGTAGTGTGGAACGAGCCTGACATGTGTGGAGGAGCAAACAAGCACTGCAGCCGCGCCGTCAACGCAAGATAAAAGAGACCGAGTCATTGATGGCCTGGCCGGCGAGTAGGGGTCATGCAAACAACGGTGCATTCACTACAAAAAAAAGACACATCCGTGACATTTTGGGCCGAACGAATTTTTTTCCTGTCATACATATGACACTTCTATGACGATAATTGTGACAAAACCCGGTATCATCATAGATGTGGTGGGCTCCTACTTCTATGACAAAAAATCATGACAGAAAATGGGCTTTTCGTCCTGGGCGGGCCGGAGACGCAGCTGCATGACATTCTTTGGGCCGTCCATGACGGAAAAAACCGTGGTAGAAGCAAGGGGGAGGAAAATTTCGGGGAGCTGCCGGTTACGATGGGAGAGCGATGCGCATTTCTCTCATACAGGTACGCGCGTGTGTGCGAGGCGTTGGCTCTAACTGAACCCGAGTGAGGCGTTGGGCTCTAACTGAACCCGAGCGATTGCACTGTAGGCTACGCGTTACTGAACCCGAGCGATCGATCGATGGCTGCTAACTGAACCCGATGGAGCGATTCCTTCGCTACTGCTGCTAACTGAAGCCGATC